>NC_048298.1:72917691-73101526 GCF_013100865.1 Trachemys scripta elegans
TGGACTCAATGACCTTTCAGGGTCCCTTCCAGCTCTATGAGATAGGTATATCTCCATATATTACTCCCTTTCATCTAAGGATCCTAAAGCATTTACAGGCAGCAGTTGGGCTGTGCAGTAATGTGATATATTAAAACATTATCTTTATTTTACAAGGGAAACTGAGGCATTCCTCAGTGGTGAAGTGTCTTGCCGAGTCATACAGCACATCAATAGCAGAGCTGGAAATGTAACCCAGAACACCCAATTACTTGTCTTATACTCAGCCTGCACACTTCCATCTTTTAATGATAGCTTTTCCATGATGATTTTCTTGCCCTCATCTTTCAAAGGAAAGGCCTTACATTGTCCTTCTCACGTTCTTAGTGCAGGGCTGGCCATACCATGATTTTGCTAGACTTTTTCAACATGCTCATGTTGCCTCCTGAAATTCACTTTCAGATCTGTAAACACTTGAGCTCACGGCTCCAGCATAATGTGCCCAAAGATAGTCACAGCAGAGAAGGGAATTACAGTCCCTATTTGGATATCCCATTGCACCAGTAGTGTGCAGCTAACTGTCTCCCTGACGTTTTGAAGTTATAAAACGGATTCCCTCTTTTCTTAGTCACTAATACTTCCTCCCATTTTTGCAGCTGCAATTTTCTTCCCATTTCTTTCTGATGTGCTGATCACTTCCTCTCTATTTTCTACTCACAATCTTCTTCTTCTCTCCCATACTCTTCTTTATCTTTCAGCCTTTCACTTCCATTGGCATACCTCCTTTGTTTCCCTAGTTGTCATGTGGGTATGACTTCACTGAAACACACACACACCACCACCACCACCATCACCAACAACCACCAACTACCACCAAACAGTGTGTTCTTAACTCTGGTTAAAATAGCAGTGAAGACATGGCAATTTGCCTTTTAGCTTGGGTTAGCATCTCGCTTTCAACCCCAGACTCCCCTCTAGGCTTTAACTAGAGCTGCTCACTCAAGTTAAAAGCTGAGTTGCCATGTCTTCACTGCTATTTTAACCTGAGTCAGCTATTATGGTTTAGCTAATATGAATTAACAGCACACCTATTGATGTGGACACAGCAGCAAAATGAGAACAGACATATGCATGGAATTCAGTGGCAGGCTGCAACTTTTATTAAATTTTAACAGAAGGGAGGGCTGCTACCCACCACCCATCACCCACACTCTCCTGTATTAGGCATTGAATTGGTTCCAGTGAGGCGGTTATAGGACTCATTATCATATAACCCATAACATGGGGTAGGACTTCCTCCACTTACCCCAGAATTCAGTTCTCTCTGAGTCCTAGAACCCTTCCCCCATGAGGGGGACAGAGGGTGAACCTGTGTGGGAACCTGGGCCCATGAGAACCACAAGGTCCAACTTCTGCCTGCGAGGGCCACAAGATTTCACCCTATTACTTGAGCCCAAAGTCCTTCACCAGAATCCCAGGTTTCTTATCTCTGGGGACCGTTCATTTTATTCCCTTAACCACAATGAAAACTGGATACAGGGAGCATCAGCAACTAGCTTGATCGCTCTCCCCACCCAACCACACTGTATGGTATCACAATTCCTGCCCAATCCATTGCCTCATATCCTGTAGCCATATATAAGCATTTCCATCGGACAAATGTACACCTTCCTTGCTGGAATGGAGCTGAAAGAGATGTCACCTGGCTCCTGCTCTAGGCTAAATCCTGGGAACTGGGGAATGCTGGCAAATCAGCACCCCTCTCTCCCAGCTGGCCAATGGGTGCCAGAGACTCCCAAGGGGAGGAGCTACCTATTGTCCCTTGGCGAGTGTCTCCGTCCCTTGCCACTGGGACTGTCCCTCTTTCACAGCAGGCCCCATCAATGTCCCGCATCCATTGATGAGGCTGGTGGCATTGTTTGCAGTGAAGAAATACTGTATGTTGCTCTGCCTTGTTCTGCTCCTCAGTCCTTTGGCTTCCCTCTGAACACCCTCATCTTCCTTTGTCTCAGGCTAGGTCTACACTACCCGCCTGAATTGGCGGGTAGAAATCGATCTCTCGGGGATCGAATTATCGTGTCTCATCGGGACGCGACAATCGATCCCCGAATCGACACTCTTACTCCACCAGCAGAGGTGGGAGTAAGCTCCATCGATGGGAAGCCGCGGAGGTCGATTTTGCCGCCGTCCTCACAGCGGGGTAAGTCGGCTCCGATACGTCAAATTCAGCTATGCTATTCGCGTAGCTGAATTTGCGTATCTTAAATCGACCCCCCTCCCCCGTAGTGAAGACCTGCCCTCAGCTTCACTATGGCCCCTCTTCTACACAGTCTTCTGACAAAGGACTTTTGTATACAGTGTAACAGGAAAGAAATGTAAAAGAAATACTTTAACTCCACCATATCCTCCACCCTTTCTTTACTTTTGCTTAAAATACATGAATTGCAGCGAGAAAAGTTTAGAACAGAAGGACTGAGATGAGAGAAGGAAGTGACAACAACAATTAAAGTGAATTCAACATCTATTTTCAAATGTTACTAAAAGCTGTCAATTAAAAGGTTTGTAACGCCAGTACAGATTGGAGCTTTCAGTTTGCAATGGAATAATAGTTGAGCTCTGATCATTATCCCACTGTCTGTCAGTTTCAAGCTGTGGAACTATAATTTTCCAGTCTAATTCCCAATTCCAGTTAAAATTTCTCACATACTGACATACACATGCACTTTTGGGATATATCTATTTAATATTAAACTCCAAGTGGAATACATCACAGGATTTCCCAGTTCACCTTCCTCTTCTGGCCCACTTCATTATTTGCACCTGAGGAGTATATTTGAAAGCTTGCATGATGAGGGGTTTTTTTTTTTTTTCTCATTCTCTTTTTTTTCTTGAAGAAATATTTTTATGAGACTCAGAATTTCTATTTTACTAGAATATGTGGAAGAGGAAGGAAGGGTTTTCTCAGTTAGAATCCAGATCTCTATTTTTTCCACCCCACACCTCTCTTTTACATATGTAATTTTACATATATTCTTAATTGCTGATTAGATAGAATATACAATCTGTTATGGGATGTCTTGTCATTTCCATGGAAAAAAAAATTCTACATCTTTTTTTTAACATCTTAATTATTTCCAAATTATGAGAACTGGCTACAAGAAATTTTAGATTTGTCCTTTAGTCCTGAAATAATTTTATTATATAATTGTGGGTTTCTGAATTGATAACATGCACCTAATTTGGAGGGAGAATGGAAAAGGGTGAAAAAGTCCACACAAATTTGTATTAGCGTTTAACTGTTTACATTTCTTGAAGGAATTTAAACACAAGATGCATATGAAGCAACCAGTGCCTTCAGGTTCAGGAAAGAATATATATCAATATCAGAATTGAAAAGAATCTCTATACAACTCTGAGTATTGGACACCACATCATGATGTTAAACCATAGGCCAGTGAAATACAATACCCCTCCTTTCCCCACACACGCACTCTTTCATGTTTGTCTATTTTCATCAAAAATGATTAATATTGCCCTAAAATTATCTTTTCTTTTATTATTGCCATGTCTTCTCTGTATATATTCATTGCTGTACATATGACAGCAATGTGCATTAACAGAAAAATAAGACAGAAGACACAAAAGGAGCATTATTTTTGTTTTTTGTTTTTTAACCTTCCAGAATGTAATTAACATAGTGCTTCAGAAAACAACACTATTTAGATGATGATGTGGTAGTGGATATGAAATGCATATATGTGGTTGTGGTTTGTTGTTGTTTTTAATTATTCAAGTTTGGTCACTGACATTTCAATATTGGGAAAAAGAACAGGAGTACTTGTGGCACCTTAGAGTACCTGTTCTTTTTGCGGATACAGACTAACATGGCTGCTACTCTGAAACCTTTCAATATTGGGAATGATTTATGACCAATACATGGGAAAGGAGAAAAATATATTTTATTGGATTTTCTACAGTCATCAGTTTTTTCAGGAGAGCTGAATGGAACAGGAAATTAACAGTGGGATATGAAACCTTTGACCTCCAGGTTGTTGGTTCAGCCTTGGTCAGTTTTACAGCACAATGGTTGTTCCATGGCGTCTGTGAAAGGAGTTTCAAGCAGAGGTATCTTCATCACAAAGGCTTCTTTCATGACTCGCACTAACTGGCATGCTTAATCGAAGTCTCTACAGATTCCACTGGGATTGGATGGAGATGGAAACTGGAATAATCTCTCATCTCATCCCTCCAAGCCAGGGTTAGAGACACATTGTGATTCATTCTTAATTTGAACTTTGCTATTTAAGTCTATTGAATAGAAATAGACACTGCACAGATGACTGAAAAAAGGCAGGAAGTTATTATAGTGCCTTGGGTAATTCTCTCAAATGTTAAGGAGAGACATTTTGGGGGGTCTCTCCTTTTATGTCACACCAGTCGTAGTTTGTTTAAAGTCAAACTTTTTGCAACTTTTTTTTTTTGAGCTACAGTAAAACAAATGTTGAAACAAGCTTCTATTAAAAGTTCTACTTGGCTGTTAGCTTATTTTCCAAGGAAGAGATGGGGCAGTGAGTGGGAGGAGATGAAGAATGAAAATGATAACTGAGCTAGAAAACTTTCCTTGGCCGGGGAGCTAAAAAAAAAAAATGCTCAGCCAAGCTTCTAGGTCTCAGCCAAAGGCAATTGTACAACATAAACCTAGTTGTAAAATCAAAACTGTAAAGTTCACAAATTCAATAATGTTTTATTTCCTGACTTAAATAGCCCAATTTTAACCCCAGCTTTTCTGCCTCCTTAAGTCTGTTGCCAGTATTAACACCTACTAATAGCACTCATTTATTCCACCAGTGCCAAACCTGGCTATTGAACCAGCTTCTTGTACCTTCTGGATTCATCTTCCTCTGGTGAACAACTGTTATGATTGTGGGGAGGACGTAACCTATGCCCAGTCTGTTAAGACTTGCCAAATTGCTGCTAATTGCTGTAGGCTGTGATTTCCCAATTTGCAGTAGGAGCAATTTATAGTTTTATAAATGTATGAGTATAAATCAAGTAGTGTGCTAGAGTACTGAGTTACTAAATGCATTTATATTGTCTGGACTTGGCTCTAACATATCAAACACAACTAATGAAATATGAATGCAGAGAGCATGTTCTTAACCTATGATTTCTTTTATGATTTCCTGATACTTTTTATTTCTTCAAAAATTAGTCCTATAAGACACCTTAAAATAAAGCCGCTTTATTGCTCTATCCAATATACCTGTTTAGCTGTGAAAAGTTAATATAATCCTCCTTTCTCTTCTTGACCGCTTGGGACAATGACCTCTGTGTCTTGTTCCTTTTCTCGGTCCACTGAAACAAGTTTCTAATTATCATTGTTGCCTTCAACGACATAGGATACAGTGTTATGAATCAAACTCAAATCTCAAGTGCAGTAGAAATTAAAAGCTGACATCAGATCTTGCTGAAAAGAGATTTTTAAACAGAATTTGTTCCTTTTTGAGTGGTTTGCCGTGCTGAAACACAGGATGGTATACCCTGTTTTTACAACTGTAAAAAAAAAAAAGGGGGGGGGGGGTAAATCAGAATTCATCCTGTACTGTAAAACTTAAAATTATGGTAACAGTGTGGTGAATGAATGATATTAATTCATTTAATTTTAAGTTGATATTTGCAGCTTCATATCTACATGCAGTTAATATTACTCCTGTTTTGAAGGGCTGTTTGCATAGCGGGACTTTAAACCTTCATTTTACAAGCAATACAATGAACAATGGAAGGCAGAAAGTCTAATCTAAGCTTTATAATTTTTCTTGTGCTAGCTAATTTGCTTGGTTTTGTATATGCTTAGTATGAGGTTATTTGGAAGGTGCTAATCCATTCCATTTATAGACTTCCACCTGTTTCTGCAAAAGAGCAGAAAATACCAGCTTCAGTTTGAAGCACAACATAAAATCTAATTATTTACACACATCCCCAAAAATGAATATTGTTGCAAACCTTTGTACATTTTAATGTGTTATACACTAGTATTTTGTTTACATATTTTGATATTACTGTTTCTTTAGAAAAAGTTCAAATTGTGTTTTTTGTTTGAGAACTCTTTGATATAGGAGTGATTATTTTTGTGTGTGGGTCTTGTGAGTGTTTATAATGCTTAGTACAATGGGTCCCAATCTCTGATTGGGCCTTAGACACCCCTGAAATAATAAATCTTTTCTAAGCCTACCCAAATAGTGCATGTGTGTGTCCATGCGTGCAATAAAATGATATGGCTTAAACCTTTTTAAAAAACAACTATTAATGAAGCAGACAACTGTCTTACATTCATAGAAGTGTTAAACATGTGGCATTCCTGGGCAAAATGACTCTTAGTAAAGCTTACTGTCAAAGTATCTACAAGGATATGTCTGTGGAACTCAGAAGACGCAGTCTGTGTTTTAATAAAAGCTGGACATTTAAAGTTACACTTGTAGACCTCAAAAACATTTTACTTATTGATCTTTTCAATACATTTCATGTAAGTCTATTTGTTCATATGTGACAATACATCTGAAGTCTAATTCTCATTTGTACTACAGCAACTTCATTCTCTCTAAGGGTAGGTCTACACTACCCGCCAGATTGGCGGGCAGCGATCGATCCAGCGGGGGTTGATTTGTCACGTCTAGTCTAGATGCGATAAATCGACCCCCGAGCACTCTCCCGTCGACTCCTGCACTCCAGCTCAGCGAGAGGCGCAGGCAGAGTCGACGGGGGAGCGGCAGCAGTCAACTCACCACGGTGAAGACACCATGGTAAGTCGATCTAAGTAGGTCGACTTCAGCTATGTTATTCACGTAGCTGAAGTTGCGTAACTTAGATCGACACCTCCCCCCCCCAGTGTAGACCAGGTCTTAGTGTGCAAAGATGCCTTAAAGTGGGAGCAATTTGTATTTTAGAGGGTTTAAATACAGTTTACTTCCACTCTGAGGCCCCTATGCTCTGATAGAGTAGTGTAAAGACGCTTAAGTGTAAATGAGGCTCAGACCCCTCATTTGTTTTTATAGCTGGTTGTTAAAGCTTTAACAACATGTGCTCATTCACTGCATAGATAGATACAACACCATATGTTTTTTGGATGCCATTATATTCGCTCAATAGTTATGTTCTAAGTTGAAATTCACTCAGTACAAAACCTATGTACCACAAAGCGCTCAATTCCACTCCCTTTGAGGTAGATGGTAAAGCTCTCATTGGCTTAATTGGGAGAAGAGGTAGGCCAACACTGAGCTCTTTGGGAAATCCTACACTAAAATTATAAGCTCCCTGTGCTGTTCTATTGTGTAAATATTTGTAATGTCTTTATACCTTTTCTGGGATATGGGAAATTCCAAGATGAAACAGGTAGTGTTCCTGTACATGCAGAAAAAGTGACAAAACTTGAAATGCTTGAATATTGTGCTCCAAAGGAATGGTGTAATGAATTTGGATCTTCTTACCAAGTATCAACAGTCACAACTATTTGGCTACTCATACAACAGATAATGCTGTATGCTCATATCTAAAAATTATGCTCACTAGGGTACAATTTTGCAGAATGTATATAAGAATAGCTAAATTTAGTGGTTAAAAAGCATGATTAGTAGCTCAGCTAGTAGGATAACTAGAAAGCAGCCTGTTGGCTGGTGTTTAAGTTCCTAGTTTTATTTTATGTATTCTTTTCTCAAGAACAGAATTTAGCCATTTGGGTCAGCAATACCTGAATGTTATGCATTTTTTTAAGCTCTCTTAAGGCCTTGCATGCTAAGTTAGATAAATTGTTTGAGAAACATACTGGTGAAAGCAACATCCTAGCTGACCTCATCAGTCAACTGGGAAAACATGGGGTAACAGCCAAAGCACCTGAGCTCTTGCCTTACTTAGGTAATTTATTTCTTCTTCACAAGGAAAAACATAATTCTTATGAAAGGCTTTCAAATTGCAGAACTCCATTTATAAAATGTAATGGAGTCTCTTTGTCTAAAAATGACAGGCCCAGATGCAGCCTTGAGCATGTACTCTAATTTGCTTTGCATTGTGTGAACAAAATTTTCAAAGGGAGAAAGTGTCAGCACACATGCTAAGGAAACATAAGCAAGGCTATTTTTGCGTTAGTCTAAGTTCAGTAGGCATTCAGCCTAAACTTTTTTGCCTACTGAAGGCTGTCAATTGGCATCTGCTTATACTGGATAGGCAATGGTGTTGGATGCACTAGTCTCTTTCTAGAAACCTTACTTAGGTGTCATAGATGGAACCAGATTGAAGGTTTCAGTTCTATATACCCCAAGTGGATTTCTGCTCACATCAAAATGCCCACAGTTTGTAATAATGCAAATAGTGGTTAGTTTGCTTAAGAAACAGCCCAATAATATAAAATTAGGCAAGATGTAGTTTAGGAATTATATGTTTCAGTGTATCTCTTTGGGGAAACATGCAGTATTGGTTTGCCTTTTACTTGGCAAATTTATTTGGCTCTACATAGTGCTATTAATCTCTTATTTTTACCAGCTTCAAAATTGAACCTTAAATATTGGGGGGAAATAATTTGCTTCATAAAGTTTCTGTATTTCAGTTCTCAGCCAAGTAAATTCAGTAACAATCATACTAGGTGATTCCATACAATCCAGAATGTTTGATATGATTAAATAAGTCACACACATATGATAGTTAAGGACTCTTTTAAATTAAACTCCAAGAAACAAAATGATTTATAAGCCTCTATCCTGTCTTAGAGTAAAAATTAAAGTTAAACCTGATCCCTCACATTTTAAACGTATCCCCAGTAGGTGGCCAAAATCTTCCCTAGGGTGTTTGCTGCCAGTGTTGCACAACTAACTAGTCAGAAAATTGGAGTTCAAATTGTCAATGCGCACTATTCCTCAAATTGGATATAAAAAGCCTATTGGGTATCAAACAGCAACAAAGGATCTGACTAAGGGCAGGTCTACACTATGGGGTTAAGTCGACCTAAGTTACGCAACTCCAGCTACGTGAATAACATAGCTGGAGTCGACATAGCTTAGGTAGACTTATTGCAGCGTCTACACCGCGCTGGTAGATGAGAGAAACTCTCCCGTTGACTTACCTTAAGCTTCTCGTTCCGGTAGAGTACCGAAGTCGATGGGAGAGCGATCTGCGGTTGATTTAGCGGGTCTTCACTAGCCCCACTGAATCAATCCCCAGTGGATCGATTGCTGCAGCATCGATCCACAGTAAGTGTAGACATGCTCTAAGAATCTGTTGTTGCCAAAGTTCCCTTCCTTACCACATTATATATAAGCAATATTAATGAATAATTAGTGCATACCCTGAATGACCGAACAAAATAAATTTACATAGATATGAGCATGGAAATAATGAGGGCGGGAGAAAAGAAAAGGATGGGACAAAAGGAAAGAAAATGTATAATGGATCAACTGAGTTTGATCCATTACTATTAATGATTTGATCAGCCCAGCATGTTCCAATGGTTTGAAAAGAAGCGTAGGAGCCAGGATCTCTGAAGTTCTGTTTGGCAGCTCTGACAGCAATGTCCTTTCTGGCTGTAGAGGTACTGTGCTTTGCCCATCTCCTTTTTCCTCTGTGTAAAAAAACGGTAACATTTGCATATTGGTACCAAGCAGGAATAGTGAAGATTAGTCACTGAGTTACTGTTCTTTAAAAAAAGTTTTGAAGTTGAAATGCTGAAATATATTCAAGTTATATACATATATATTAAAGTTGAATGTAATTTTCTGGAGTAGTTTATGGCATTTTATATAGTGATTAGCTGAAAACAGCATAATATAACTATAGTAGGTGTCATAACTATAAAGGGAAGGCCAACAGCCCTCCTGTGTACAATACTATAAAATCCCTCCTGGCCAGAGACTCCAAAATCCTTTTACGTGTAAAGGGTTAAGAAGCTCAGGTAACCTGGCTGACACTTGACCCAAAGGACCAATAAGGGGACAAGATACTTTCAAATCTTGGTGGTGGGAAGGCTTTTGTTTGTGCTCTTTGTTTTGGGGGAGTTCGCTCTTGGGACTAGGAGGGACCAGACATCAATCCAGGCTCTCTAAATCTTTCTGAACAAGTCTCTCATATTTCAAACTTGTAAGTAAACAGCCAGGCAAGGCGTGTTAGTTTTATCTTTGTTTTCTCAACTTGTAAATGTACCTTTTACTAGGGTGTTTACTTCTGTTTGCTGTAACTTTGAACCTAAGGCTAGAGGGGGGTCCTCTGGGCTCTTTAAGTTTGATTACCCTGTAAAGTTATTTTTCCATCCTGATTTTACAGAGATGATTTTTACCTGTTTCTTTAATTAAAAGCCTTCTTTTTAAGAACCTGATTGATTTTTTTCTTGTTTTTAGATCCAAGGGGATTGGATCTTGATCCACCAGCAGTTGGTGGGAGAAAGGAGGGGGATGGTTAATTTCTCCTTGTTTTAAGATCCAAGGGGTTTGGATCTGTATTCACCAGGGAATTGGTGAAGAGTCTCTCAAGGCTACCCAGGGAAGGGAATTAGCACACTGGGAGTGGTGGCAGCAGACCAGATCTAAGCTGGTAGTTAAGCTTAGAAGTTTCATGCAGGCCCCCACATTTGTACCCTAAAGTTCAGAGTGGGGAAGCAGCTTTGACAGTAGGAATAACATTTCTAGGATTGTTCATTAAAAGCTTAGAAATTTTTCACTTGCATGAAAAGACACTTTCTAAATGGGCCAACTCAGTTAGATGACTGAACTGGTTAGATATTTCATTTTTGGAGGCTAAATATCTTGACAGGTAAAATTGTTCATAGGAGGAATTTTTTAATAAAAGTTGAATTTTCCAGTTTAATTCCCATCATAGCAGAGTATTATGGATATAGGATTCCTGGTAGGTCCATATTCAATTAAATTCAATCCATCATTGACTGACATCCAAAAATGATTAACTGGTTGGCTCTTTGACTGCTGTGTAATAAAGTGCCCTTATCACCATTCAGACGTTTATTGACAAGTCTTAAATTTGAGAACAGCGGCTTATCTTCAGAGTGCAATATATATATGACATAATTTTCTATTGTATTAAATCCTTTGTGGGGTCCACTTACGATCTAGCCAAATTGAACCAAGCTTGAGACCATGCCATTATTATTAGGGATGGGTCCAAGTCAGAAAGTTTGGATCTAATTCTGAAATTTCCTAAAGTTCAGAGGTGGTTTGGGCCTGGAGTTCCAATTTTGGGATCAGTTTTTATATACCAAACATGTACTACATAGTTTCTCATTCTTTTTTTCTCTCAGAATATGTCTGAATATAAAAGTCACATTGCATTGCTTTATGGCCATTATCCCCCAGTTGCTTCAGGTGTGGTTTATCCAGTATACATGGATACATCTGTGTCTTAAATGACAGGATTTCCTAGCTAGAGATATTTCCATAACTGGCATCTATCAAGGTTGTATTTCCTGAGGTTGGCCACATGTCATAAAACTATATCCATGAATACACTTCTCAATTCCATTAGGACATATTTTTGACTGTACGCCAAAATTCTGTGGGACTAATTGTAAAATGAAAGGCTCTCTCATTGTAAAATAAATTTAAAAAGATATTTAGATTACCAGTTGGTAAATGACATTGTGTCTTGCTCCTGTGAATAGGATAGTGGAAGCCATAAATTGTTCCTACTCACTCACGAAAATTTAAAGCTCATGACTGGAAACAGAGAAGGCAAACACACAATGAACTGTTTTCATGAAAGAAAAAAATATCTTTATTTTGTTAAATGGTGCAATATAAGCCCCCAGTTACCTGTTACTAGTCTACATATAGTAAATTTGACTGTAATCAGAGAAGAATGCAGGATACAGGCCAAATTCTCTTCAGTAAGAATTTATAGAATTCAATTAAAACAATATGTAAAGACAGTGAATTTACTGTCATGGAACACAGGTAGATGTTAATACTCTACTTCATCAAAAATGATAAAAAAGAGACTTAGGACTGGATGGAAAGGAAATTGCCTAATATGGGAATTAATTTCACATGCATCCATTCCACTTTCATTATATGGTCAGGATATAAGAATAGTCTATAGAATAATGATAGAGATGAATACTCAATACTTTCCATACAGTAAATATAACTCAAAGTGTGTGAAGAAATCATTTTCTTTAAAATTTGCCTATTACTTTTTTACAGCCCTTTTGTGTCTTAATAAAAGTTAGTTATTCCTTTTTGGTAAATTCCTCTTAGACCCTAAGGAAGAGCAAAAAACTAAAACACTGAATAAATGATGAATTTTTTTTTTTAAAAACCCTCTAAAGTAAAATTGGTATGCCATACTTTTTTTTCATGTACTGCACTATTTTTTATTTGTACTGATTTCATATATCATGAGCAAATGATCTGTTCCAAAGAAATGCAAATGTTGAGATGGATGAGTGGTGAAAGAAAGACCATATGAGGAATGTGTATTTTAGAGGCATGTTCAAAGTAACACCCACAAACGAAGAATAGAGGGAGTGCAGACTGAGATCATCTGGTCATGTAAATCACAGTCCTGATAACTATTACAAGAGTTACAAGGTTACAAGAGTTCAACAGATTTCAAGATTGAATGAAAAAACAGAGGCAGAACCAAGAACAAGTGGTGGGATGTCATAAAAGAGGATATGTTAGCATATAACGAACCTTGTGGATGCCGGGGAGTGGTAGATATGGTATATCTTCACTTTATTAAGGCTTTTGATATTATCTCGCATGAGCTTCTCATAAACAAACTAGGGAAATACAATCTAGATGGAGCTACTATAAGGTGGGTGCACAAGTGGTTGGAAAACCATTCCCAGAGAGTAGTTATCAGTGGTTCACAGTCAAGCTGGAAGGGCATATCGACTGGGGTCCCACCTGGATCAATTCTGGGTACTGGTTCTTCACCAATGATTTAGATAATGGCATAGAGAGTATAGTTTGTGGATGATACCAAGCTGGGAGGGGTTGCAAGTGCTTTGGAGGATAGGATTAAAATTCAAAATGATCTGGATAACCTGGAGAAATTGTCTGAAGAAAACAGGATGAAATTCAATAAGAACAAATGCAAAGTACTCCACTTAGGAAGGAACAATCAGTTGCACACACACAAAATTGGAAATGATTGCCTAGGAAGGAGTATTGCAGGAAGGGATCTGGGGGTCATTGTGGATCACAAGCTAAATACGTGTCATCAGTGTAACACTTTTGCGCAAAAAAAAAAAAAAAAAAGCAATCATTCTGGTATGTATTAGCAGGTATATTGGAAGCAAGACACGAGAAGTAATTCTTCCATTCTACTCCACACTGATTAGGCCTCAACTGGAGAATTGTGTCCAGTTCTGGGTGCTACATTTCTGGAAATATGTGGAAAAATTGGAGAAAGTCCAGAGAAGAGCAACAAAAATGATTGAAAGTTTAGAAAATATGACCTAAAAGGGAGGATTGAAAAAAACTGGGTTTATTTAGTCTGGAGAAGAGAAGACTGAGAGGGGAAATAATAGTTTTCAAGTACATAAAAGGTTGTTACAAGGAAGATGGAGAAAAATTGTTCTCCTTAACCTCTGAGGATAGGGAAAAAACCAATGGGCTTAAATTGCAACAAGGACGGTTTAGGTTGGACATTAGGAAAAACTTTGTAACTGTCAGGGTTATTAAGTACTGGAATAAATTGCCCAGGGAGATTGTGGAACCTCTGTCATTGGAGATTTTTCACAGCAGGTTAGACAAACACCTGTCAGGAATAGTCTAGATAATACTTAGTCCTGCCATGAGTGCAGGGGACTGGACTAGATGATATGGCATTAAACAGAACACTTTGAAGGGAGACATACACCAGGGGCATGCCTCCCAATAATTGACAGGGGCACAAAACTCCTCTGGCCCCAGAATGGCTAGGGAGAGTGGAATCGGTCCAGGTAGGTACTCACATCACCTTCACCTCCTCAACATGGGTTTTTATCCAGAGAACTGCTGAGCACTCTCAGCTCTCATTGACTTCAATGGAAGATACAACTGCTTAGTACCTCTCTTTATCCAGACCTTCCTGACTAAAAAGTTTACAAGAATTAGATGATAGAATTACTCACTAGGACATGCAAACATCTATCTAGTTCCATTATATTCATGTTTTTAATTGTCTTGTGCAAAGGCGCCGACTCTGTCATTTCCCTGGGAGTCCTCAACCCCAGGCCCTGCCTCTACTGCACCTCTTCCCCCAAAGCCCCATTTCTGCCCTGCCTCTTCCTGCTCCCTACCCCAAGCGCGCCCCATCCCCTCCCACCAGTGCCTCCTGCCTGCCACCGAATAGCTGATCGCAGCAGGTGGGAGACACTGGGAGGGAGGGGGAGAAGCTGATCGTCTAGGCTACAAGTGGGTGCTGAGCACCCACTATTTTTTTCCTGTGGGTGCTCCAGCCCCAGAGCACTCGTCCATTTTAATAAGGCAAAGAAGGTGGTTCATAGAACAGGTTTATTTTTCTTTTTCCCTCCCAAAAAAACAGAAGCAAAAGTCTTGTCACAGACCCTGTGGCCTCACACACACTTGCCCTTTCTGTTGTTGGAAACATTATCTTTCATACAGGCATTCAGAAGCCTTCTACAATACAAAAGGAGATAGTAAAGTATTCAGGTTTCCCCTACTTTCTAGTGTTTGTTGTAGTCACTTTTTTCTACTCAAAAAGTTATTTTAATTGTATAGTCCTTCTGAAAAAAGTGATTATTCGTAAAGAGGAATCAAGAGGATTGGTCATAGGGAATGACAGTCAATTGCTTGATGCATAGATTTCATTTTCCATTGTGCCACCAAACTCTCACCAGCATAAGACTATGCAAAATAGGGACTTTTGTTGCTTCACTTATTAAAGCCTTGTACAATTTCAACTATGGTGGAACTTTGGGGGTGTAATTTTAGGACTGTCAGTATGTTAAAACTCATCCCCCTAACTATTGCTGTGCTGCATGCTTCCCAAATAATGTGCAGTACAATTATGTAACTCTCATAGTGCAAATATGTATCTTTGAGGAGGAAAGAGGGGATTCTTAATGTTTTTTAATGGACACCTGTTTATTAAATGAATGAGGTTGAGGGAGCCACATAACGGGTAGCGAGCAGTGCATATAAATTTGTGCAAGTGCATTATTCAGAACTGCATTAACCTCTCCCAATCTTAGTAGTAGTTTAGGATTTAAAGGTTTCTAGAAGCTTGAAGTACATCAGCTGGCTCAACATGAGCTTTACAAATTCTACCAGCAGAGTGAGGAGAAATTGCTGTTGCTGGCTTGTTCCATTATTTCTGGGTGGGACAGGGGAGAGTTATTTTCTTTGTCCTAAGTACTTGAGTGTTCTAGTCCAGGAAATACATGCCAGTTTATTTGACTAGATGTCAACTTTCTTTAAATTACTAACTTTCCTCCAGTCACTCCCTCAGTCAGAGTAACTTCAAAGTATTTTATTTGAAGGCCCAATTGAGCACTATGTCTGACAATATTTGTAGAATGAGGCCCATAATCTGATAGAAATGACGGTTGGGATAAACACTACAGCTATCATTTTCAAAAATCGGTACCTAGAATTAGGCTCCTGAATCCATATTTAGGTACTTTAAAATGGCTTGCTTGCTGATCACCCAGCTACTCCCATTAAGTCCATGGGAACTGTTGCGGCTGACACATTTTTGAAAGCCAGGTCACCTAGTAGAATTTGTGCTTACTAGATTCATGTTTTTCATGGGGTGCTTGAGTGATAGCAGTGGACATTCTCCCATCTTCTATGTATGCTTGAGCAACATGAGTAAGGAGCCCTTACACTTGGAAGAGTCTCACTGAACTGAATGGGTATGTTTCCTGAATTAGGGACCTCTGGATAAGGCCCAGACAAATATAGTGTGGCTAGGAGCAGTACAAGCTTTTTTTAAACTGACTTTCTTATGTGCTTTCACCCCACCTCTGGCTGAATCCCCTCCAGAAGTCAGATGATAATACAATTGTTATGATGATTGAATCCTTGTTCCCTCACTGACCAGCCAATTAGTATCAGTTATTGTGTGTGTGTATGTGTGTATGTTTGTGTGTGTGTGTGCGAGAGAGAGAGAGAAGTTGGCACTTCTCCATTAGAATGTGGGCTAAGACTATCTACTCATTTCTCACAAGCAAAGAAGAAGCTGTCATATGGCACACTTCTGTTTGCTACTGAGTTGGACTGCATATGAACTGGTGACCTGTAGTTGAAAGGCATGTTCTATCCCATTAGTCATCCTCAGAGCCACTGAGTCCTCCCATTAAAAACTTATAAATAACCATTTTATCTTGGACATAGAACTCTGTTCTGCAGTTATAAAGCTGTATTTTCACTTTGTGAGGTTTCCAAGGCATGTGTGTATATGTATACAACTGCTCACCCTCGCTGTTAAAAATTGAGAGCTTTCCAGTGGTCTTCAATGCCTTCATTTGTGTCATTGTGTGGCCCATTGCACATAAAAATGAATATTCATGAAATGTGCCAGTCCACAGCAATTTAATGTTTCAACTATTTTGATAACTAATTATGGATTTCCCTTAAAATTTAGAACCTATCTCCTCCTATCCTGGGTGCTTCTTAGCACTGAATCCTTACAGTAGAGTGGGGGAAAAGATAGGTGTTGTCCTCTAAACCTGATTATTTCACCATATGCATCCTCTTGTGCTAGCAAAGGAATACTTACAGTGGCTAGTAGAAAATGTTGTTGCCTGACATAAGATACAAGTTTGATAAATGCCAAAGTTTTAATAGTGATATAGTCTGATTCTGTCAAATGACTGGGGTTTATATCATCTGACACCTAAACAAAGCTTACAAAATGTGTGCTGATATATTGACATTTTAACAGTACACAAATGGCATGGAAAAGGACTCTTTAGGTGGAGTGTGATGCAAGTTCCTTCAGAATGTCACTTTGGAAGAGAACATTCTTAATCATTTTTTGATAAATGTGGATATATTAAAATGACGGCCAACCTGAATAAATGGTTCTGCACTGTTCATTTGCTGGCACTTCAGTTTATGTCTCGGGTGATGTAATATATGACTTTTTTCCTGTTTTTGTTAATGAGCATTTTGGCCTCTCAATAACAATCATTCTATTGATGCTATGTATATGGTCACCTATCACCATTATGTATTCTGTTTCCCTGAATGACTTAAGCTGGGTGCAGTATTACATTTGGAAAGTGCCAAACAGAATATAGTTGTAACATATTCTGGTGAACTGAATAGATGAAAGTAAATTATATTTGACAAATACTTGTGGTCTTATAGACATAGTTCTAGAAGCAGAAGATTCATATTTTATGACTACCTTCAGTGAACTGTTCTTTTTTCAGTAGGAATAGCAACCTGAGTATGCATAAGACGGAATGCAGTCAGCTAAGACTAATTGTATTAGTCTGTTAAAAGAGCAATGATGCACGATCTGTAAATGTTAATTCTGTTGGCATTAGTGATACATGCAGTCTGTGCCTACAATTTTGGAGTCTCCAGGCTGGACTTTGTGACATGACCCTTTTTGCCAGAGTAAGGATGTTAACTGAGCATCCTGAACCAATTTGAACTTGAATAATTACTCTGTCTGCCTGAATTCCCCTGGTAGTTTCAACTGGATACGCCATTCTTCTTCACTTCTTGTGCTGAACTATTGCTGCATGCTGTTTAAAAAGAATTGCTGCCTTTCTCCCACAGAGGCAGCTCCATTTCACTGGTGGAGGAAGGACTCGCTGTACGCTTGTACAATATATGTTCCTTTTGAAAAGAAAATTGGGATGAAAGGTGCTTCAGCATCTAAATGTAAAAGAGCCTCATCTATCATGTGATTGCAGTGGTTAGGAGGTAGCAGTCGCTTGCATTGTGGGTAACTGGGAAGGATTAATTTTCCAAAATCTGTTCAGGGGCTTGACAAAGGGGTCTGAAGTATCAGGATTGGAAACTGAGGATAATGTTATTGGACAATAAGGGCCAAATTCTTCCCTTTCAGGAGGGATACCTTATGGATCCCCTGTAGTATAAATGAGCAGGCTTCTGGCAGGGTGTCTTCTGAAAGGGGACCTTGACTTTGAAATTTGTGCCCACCATCTTCACCTGCACTTGTTAACTTTCTGGATTCACTTAAAGCCCCTTTTCTTTTCTCAGGCTGTTGAGGCGGCGTGGGCTGAGGATTTGGGGTAGTGATAATTATGAGCAATTCTTGTTATTGTTTGACTGCTACATTATGGGATAGATGCTCACAGTACAGAATGCATGCAATACTCAATCTGATTAAAATCTGCTTCTTTACCAAGTGATTATAGGGTAGGCTGGGGTCGGCAACGTTCGGCACACGGCTCGCCAGGGTAAGCACCCTAATGGGCCGGGCCAGTTTATTTACCTGCTGACACAGCAGGTTCTGCTGATCGCGGCCCCCGCTCGCTGCGGTTCGCCGTCCCGGGCCGATGGGGGCGGGAAGCGGTGCGGTCCGAGGGATGTGCTGGCCGTGGCTTCCTGCTGCCCCCATTGGCCCGGGACGGCGAACCGCGGCCAGTGGGGACCACGATCGGCCGAACCTGCCACGTCAGCAGGTAAATAAACTGGCCCGGCCCACTAGGGTGCTTACTCTGGTGAGCCACGTGCCGAACGTTGCCGACCCCTGGGGTAGGCTATGTTGTATGTATCTTTAAAATGGCACTCGGGGCAATCTTGAAAATTATAGATCAAGAAGTCTTACTTCCACATCAGTGGCATTTAATTAAAATACGTCATTTTAATTCTGAGGCGCTCATATCTCATAATACAAACCAACTCACTGCTTGGTACTAGGAATAAACTGCAGTCATAGGCATGTTATTGCACAATACTGGCTAGTGTCTGAGACAGGATACCAAACTATTGGTACAATACAGTTTAGCTATTTTCTCCATGAGGAAAGAGTAATAAGCCGTAGATTTCCTCTGTCCCTGGGCTTGTGATAGTACTTGGTTTTAGTGGTTTTGGAGTACTAAACAACAAAAGGTACTGTTGATTTTTATTAACAAAACTATGCTCTGTTAACTTGACAACTGTTTCTGTGTCTTTCTCTTGCCTTTCTCGTCAGAGCTTCGGTAGTTCACCCAGGTCCAAGACATTTTCCTTAAAAGATTGGTATCACTTTTATATGTTTATATTGACCTGCAAAGCTCTTACTTCCGATGAAATCTTTTTTTAATATGAGTGTGAAAGAGAGTTGCACTTTAATATCTCTGCAAATAAATGTAGAACCCAAATATAAGAGATTTTACAAAATCCTGTGTCCACAGTTCTAGGTGATGACGTCAGTGCATGTGTTTTTAGCATATGAATGTATCTAACATTCATTTTCATACCACAGTTTAGTTTTGGAGTTCTGCTTATCCTGACTCTTGTCCAGAAAATTAGCGCACAGTTTATCAAGGTCCTTTACAATATTTATTACAATGGATTTCCACCTTTTCCTTAGATCCTGAACATAGATAGTGTTGAACACATTTCTCTCTGTGCCTGGAGATCGGCAGCATAAAATAGTCAACCCCAAAACTTGTTGTAACCCTTGAATGTTGTAGCAGCTCTGCTATAGTTATGGTCAAGACGGGCTTTTTGTTTAAAGCTTGATTCTTGTAAGAGCTCTAAAATCCATATGGTTATTTGGATTGCCTTGAAATTTCGTGTGTCTCGGGGGATGCAGAGTTTGGTCAGTGATCTAAGTTTGGGATCATTTGAACAAGATGTTCCTGAGATACAGCCCCTGGCGGGGGGGGTGGGAACAGCTTTTCTTAAAGTTGATACATTCTGGCAATGTAGTTTGGCACACAGATAGAGATCAAACCAGGGCTCAGATAATCACAGCAGAGTCTCAAACACTTGAAGGTTATCCCAACAGAGAGCATGACACCAACCAGCCCTCCAGAGGAAACCAAATTAAAACGTTATTAGAAGAAGAGTTTGCTTTTCCAGTTAAGTGTTCCAGCAAGCATGTCTAAGGGATGCACTTAATGCATTACACAGGACGTGTGCAAAAAGGAGCATCCAAGAGTGTTGAGAGGCACGTAAGATTCTCAGGATATGTAAGGTGCTGAGGGACTGTTTCAGCCATTGACTCCAAGCACCTAATGGGCGCTGTGAGTTCAAATCTAATTGAGGGCAGAAATCTGAAATATTGCTCCAATCTGCTGCTGTCAGAGGAGTGTGGGTTTGTTACATTATTTTTGGGAAATGGATTTAATCCGAATATAGCAGAACATGTTTGAAACTATTTATGAAAAGAAAATAAATGATACCTGCAAACGCTGGCTGAGAGGGGAGGATGATTAGTGCTGGAAGAGTAGTTAGAAATGGGGAGAGAGGGATTTGGTGTGTAGTGAGGGAATTATGGAGAGGAGAATAAATGGGGATGGGTGGGTAGGAGAGGAGTTAGAGAGCCAGAAGGGGAGAGGGGGCGTGTGGGGGAGAATAGGGGCAGAGGTGTCTGTCAGCCCTACATTGCCCTCCTGTGTGTGTGCCACAATCTGGGGACCCTCAGCCCATCTATGGAGGTCTGGCCCCTCTCATTTGAGCTGAGATCTGGGAGCCTTGTTCTTCTAAGGGGTCTGAGCATACCTCTCTTTTCCTGCTCCCCCCTGCTATGCACACAGGATCTGGGGAAGCTCCCCTCTGCATGTGCAACCGAGAACAGGCATACTGGAGCATGCACTGAGAACACACTGCAGACACTGGGGAAGGAGTTGAGAATGGGTATGCTCGTTGCATATCACAGGCTTTCCAGCACTGGGGAGAGGAGAGGAAAACACCTGCTGACATGAATGGAGCCATTCACATATTTCAGAATTATTGTTTCAGGCTCTAGTCATCTCCTTGGGGTGTTCTCATTCAGCTGAAGCATTTAAGTGTAGAAACAGCCATAGCCTACTCTCCTGCTGGAATGCTTGCACTTGTGAAATTTAATCACTTCACACTTACAGGATACCATCTAACCTTGTGCTTTCCCTTACCCTTCAGCACACCTGTAGATAAGTCTCTTATCTCCCATCCCTACTGACAATTCCTGTGGCAAGACCCCCTTACCCCCAGGGCCTTGCTACTATAGCAAACTACACATTTTTTCAAAGAAATGATGCAGACTATCTCCTCAAGGTGCACACTCTCCTATCACAACCACAGCTCTGTGATGCTCCTCAAACTAATCCCCATCTCCGAATACACCTGTACCAACCTGCTTCCACCATTCAAACCATTCAGTACAGCTACACTCTCACACTAAATCCAGCTGTAGTGCATGCAGATAATTGTGGCTATTGCCATCTCCAGGGAGGCAAAAAGAAGATTATTGGGTATGTACCCTAATTTTGTTTTTCCTGGTTTTCTGAAGTTTGAGTGTTGTGGAACTCTATGTTCTGGCAGGGCACAAGCTGTCATCAGAGTAGAGAGTTTATTTTACCTGTATATTTGACTCTGCTGTGACCACTGCTGGAATACTGTGTCCAGTTCTGGTGTCCACAATTCAAGAAGGATGTTGATTAAATTAGACAGGGTTCAGAGAAGAGCCACAAGAATGATTTAAAGGATTAGAAAACATGTGTTAGAGAGACAGACTAAAGGAGCTCAGGCTATTTAGTTTAATGAAAAGTAGGTTATGGGTGACTTGATTACAGCCTATAACAGGGATCGGCAACCTTTGGCATGCAGCTCACCAGGGTAAGCATCCTGGCGGGCCCAGACGGTTTGTTTACCTGCCACGTCCCCAGGTTTGGCCGATCGCGGCTCCCACTGGCCATGTTTCACCACTCCAGGCCAATGGGGGCTGCAGGAAGCGGCGCGGGCTGAGGGATGTGCTGGCCGCTGCTTCCCGATTCCCGCCTTGGCCTGGAGCGGTGAACCGCGACCAGTGGGAGCCGCGATCGGCCAAACCTGCGGATGCGTCAGGTAAACAAACCGGCTCAGCCTGCCAGGGTGCTTACCCTGATGGACCGTGTGCCAAAGGTTGCCGATCCCTGGCCTATAAGTACTTACGCTGGGAACAAATATTTGATAATGGACTATTCAGTCTAGTAGACAAAGGTACAACACAATCCAATGGCTGGAAGTTGCAGATTGACAAATTCAGACTGGAAATGAAGAGTACATTTTTTAAAGCAAGAGTAATTGACCATTAAAACAATTTTCCAGAGGTTATGGTGGATTCTCCATGAATGACCATTTTTAAAGTCTTTAGGGTGCCACCAGACTCCTTGTAATTTTTAAATTAAGATTGGATTTTTTTTTTCAAAAATACCTGCTCTAGGATTTTTTCAGAGAAATTCTATGGCCTGTGTTATGCAGGCGGTCAAATTAGATGATCACAGTGGGCCCTTCTGGCCTTGGAATCTATTAATGAGTGAACTTTAAATTTGTTCATGAAGTTTTTTCCCATTTAGTTCCTATTTACTTAAGTTGAATCTGGCAATAATAGTAAACTGTGTTGCTCTAGTGCCTGGAATTTGGGAAGTGTGGGAGCATATGGAGAGTCCAGGGTGACTCAGTGTTAAGATAATCCATTTTTTCTCTCTCTCTTTTTTTTTTTTTTTTAAGGGCCGCAAGAGTGAGGCAGAAAAGTACTTCTTGAAGGCTATTCAGCTGGATCCTACCAAAGGCAATGGTTACATGCATTATGGTGAGTTTTTGATACATAGGTTTCCTTGCATTTTCCAGGTTTGCTGTTAATCTCTCTGAGTGATTAAAGATTTAAAAACTGCTACTGGCAAAATACCTCCGTTCAAGCAAAATAAACTAACCTACCATGTAGAACTTCATCTCCATTTCAATTTGTTAATCACAGCAAAGAGAGAGGGGGGTATTTTCAGATTTTTGCATAATTTTCCTTCTGGGAGGGAAATTTCCAAATTAGTGTGTCTCTGCTGGGAAAGGAGGAAGGTGAATATCACTATATGTAAAAAGGTTTCATAGACATGTTTGTTATTGTTAACAGCATTGACCTAGCTCAGCTTGCTGCCTCTGGGTGGGCAACTAAAGATTGGCTTAAGTGTGTACCAGGGCAGAACAGCTAAGATTCTGTTTCCTAGTAAGTAGTTATAGGCTGTACATCTGCCTTCCCCCTAGCTTCCTTGTGGCTTGAAACAGACAAGTATTTTAAAAGGCTTTGACATGTTTGGCTATACCTTTTTAATACTAAGCCAATCATGTGCTTAAGTGATGCAAAGCACATAGTTAATTTGAGGGTGATGGTATCATTATATCTTTAGATAGATTGTTTTTTCTAGATTTACAAAAAAATATTTCCAGATGTGATTGGTCCCAAGGAACCAAAAATATTTAACTTTATGAGCTGCCTCTTATTCTAGTTTAAAACTGATAATAGAAAAGTCAGAAAATATGAGTTATGTAATCCCCGTTGGAAAATATAGGGAGGGGGAATAAATGTAATCTTAGTTGGGGAGCATGATGGGGAACCACAGCCATACAGTACATATATTTTTATATATTGTTTTCATTTCCTCTTCTGGCTCCACTGGGTTTAAGCAAAACAACCACAGGGATGGTGCACAAAAATGGTAATAATAAAAATAGAAGGTATAGTTAACCAGCCATAACTTTATTTGTTTGTGTACTTCACTGTGTGGTTTCTAAATCTCAGTTGGTGACATTTTATATTTGATTGGTTCAAATGTAGTGTGTAATTTTGTATTTTGAATCCCATGTTTAATTCCTGGATGTTTTTGGAATGCATTCCATTAGTCTGCAATAATGAGGCAGCTGTTGCATTGTATATTGTAGCAGTTAATATGGTAGCCCACACTTTTAGAGTGTCCTTAACCTACCTCCCAAATACATTTGTGCCCATGCAGATTAATTTGTATATGCCTGTCTGGTTTGTGCCCACAAATTCAGATGTGGTGATCACAGAAATCTGTGGTTTGCAAAGTCAAGGGCAGCTGTCAAAAATCTGGCCACGCAATCAACTTGATTCTGTATGTTTCACTGCAGTTCCAGGCTTCTGTTTCTCATGACTTTGTGATATTTTCCATGTTTTCCCACTTTATTAATTGATTTAGTGTCCTTGCTACACTTGCACAGTTAAAATGCATAGGATTTCTGAAGGCCCTGTTATCCAAAAGCTGTGTGAGGTTACTTCAGGGATTGACAGCCTTTGGCACGCGGCCCTCCAGGGTAAGCCCCCTGGCAGGCCGGGACAGTTTGTTTACCTGCCGTGTCCGCAGGTTCAGCCTATCACGGCTCCCACTGGCTGCGGTTCACCGCTCCAGGCCAATGGGGGCTGCGGGAAGAGGCGCAGGCCTAGGGATGTGCTGCCCGCTGCTTGCCAAAGGTTGCCAATCCCTGGGTTACTTTGTTCTTCCACAGATTCATGATGCATTGATTTCTGGATTGCTATGTTACAATGCTGAAATTATAAATCCTGGTGTATTAAATTTCATAATTTAAGGCGATCCATTGACAAGGTCTTTTGTTTTTACAGCAAAATAAAAAAGAATGCATAGTTACTTACGGCAGTTAAAGGACAAATCATGTCCTCCATCTCTGCAAGTGTGAGGACACCTTGCAGTGGAAATGTAATTTTGCTGTGAAAACGAGGGGAGGGGAGGGAGGATCAGAATTTGGAGAGCACTAGGAATATTTTTGGTTTGAGTGGGACTGATTTCATGCAGAGGAACTTGAGGGTCCACTTCTACAAAGCATGGGGTCTCCATAGTGAGCTTTATTGATTATGAATCAAATTTTTCTCTTGGAAATACCAGCATAAATCTTGAATTACTTATTGACTCCAATAGCATTAATGCATATTTACATCAAAGTAACCAAGAACAGATGATGGCCCTATGTCAAAGTTCTGTCCCTGCAGGCACTAAACTCACTATCAAACATGGAAAAGATTCTCTGGGCTATTCTTTTCTTTGCTTGTTCCAAAGTCTTGATCAGGAATCTGGAAGTATATGTCCAGGGACAATGCAATTATTAATCATGAACCTCTAGGGGACACTTACTCTGTGTGCTTTTGTCTCTACACATCATGAATTTGGTTTAGCAACTTGTCATAGGTACACTTCATATCCCATAGGTCAAATGCTAAATCATAGGGAAATATATCTATACTCCTCATGTAAACCTTAAACATGAAGACACTCTGGAAAAAAAGAATAAAAGAGTTGGCACCATCCCTAGAAAATGCACACCTCACTGAGAAGCCAAATTGGAAGGGTGGCCATTGGAGACTCAAAAACCTGTATGTTAATGGAGAAGCACTGTATATAGGGACTGCAAATACTCTTTGATGCAGATATTATATTACTTGTGCTCCCATGATGGGTCCATATATGTCTTCATCTTTCATTGCTGTGTTTGTGGTCTTTTTTGGAGGTATCAGGATGATTTGTCAGTGTGTTCTATCTTGTCAGAGGTTTACCCTTGTATTTTCTGTTACTTCTAGTTATGGCCCTGAACAGTTAGTGGTGCAGAATGTGAATCAATGAGGGAAGTACCTTAAATGGCACATAAGACATTTAGGAATGTGTGATGCGTTAGGCAATGGCTTCGTGGATAGTGTCACCATGGCACATTTGGCTGGACAAACCCACTGGTACCTTGATTTTGCAGTTCCAGATCACTGGCTTGTTACTATGCATTCAATGTTTTGAACAGCGTTTCCCAAACTGAGGGTACCAGACTAGTTCAGGGAGGAGTAAAGGAGCGGATCAGTGTGAGTGGGGTGAGTTACAAGGGCTGCAGATCCCTGTCTTCTACACGCATTCTGCAAATGTGTTGCCATGTCATTAGGTACAGCAGGAGGTGGCTCACTGAAAGCCATCCACCTTCCCATCATAGTGCCTCTATTGTAGCTCGCTATAGAAGGAGCTCACCACTACAGTACCAAGCTGAAAACTCAGGCTGCCACCCAGTCCAGGCTTCTCTTCTCCTGCGACATTCAGCTGAACTTTGGGTGAAACCAGTGGATGTCTAGTGGATGGAACCAACGTAGCTCTTAGTGAGGTAGGCAGATTAGAGCTACCTGCGACGCTAGAGGGGAGAATGACTCAAGAGGCAGCAAATAACTTGTAAAAGAGGAAAAGAGAGAATATCCATGTGACAAGAAGGGCATCATGACAGAAAGAGGGGAAAAAAGAGAGTGCCAAAACTGGGTGAGGACATGGTGTTGAGGGGAGTACATCAACTAATCCATTCCAAGTGAAAGTGTATTTTTTTTGGAGGATCATTGACTTAGCTGTTGGCCCTTGACATAAAGCTAGGAATGAAGTTGGTTTCATTATATTATGTTATGTATTTGTGATTGTCTTAACTATAAAGGGAAGGGTAACAGCTCTCCGGTGTACAGTACTATAAAATCCCTCCTGGCCAGAGACTCCAAAATCCTTTTACCTGTAAAGGGTTAAGAAGCTCGGGTAACCTGGCTGGCATCTGACCCAAAGGACCAATAAGGGGACAAGATACTTTCAAATTTTGGTGGGGGGAGGCTTTTGTTTGTGCTCTTTGTTTGGGAAGTTGTTCGCTCTTGGGACTGAGAGGGACCAGACATCAATCCAGGTTCTCCAAATCTTTCTGAACAAGTCTCTCATATTTCAAACTTGTAAATAAACAGCCAGGCAAGGCGTGTTAGTTTATCTTTGTTTTCTCAACTTGTAAATGTACCTTTTACTAGAGTGTTTATCTCTGATTGCGGTACTTTGAACCTAAGGCTAGAGAGGGGTCCTCTGAGCTCTTTAAGTTTGATTACCCTGTAAAGTTATTTTTCCATCGTGATTTTACAGAGATGATTTTTACCTTTTTCTTTAATTAAAAGCCTTCTTTTTAAGAACCTGATTGATTTTTCCTTGTTTTTAGATCCAAGGGGGTTGGATCTTGATCCACCAGGAGTTGGCGGGAGGAAGGAGGGGGGATGGTTAATTTCTCCTTGTTTTAAGATCCAAGAGGTTTGGATCTGTATTCACCAGGGAATTGGTGAAGGTCTCTCAAGGCTACCCAGGGAAGGGAATTAGCTTTGGGATGGTGGCAGCGGACTAGATCTAAGCTGGTAGTTAAGCTTAGAAGTTTTCATGCAGGCCCCCACATTTGTACCCTAAAGTTCAAAGTGGGAAGCAGCCTTGACAGTGATAAAATAGGAGGGAACTTGTTGCTATTCATGTATGAAATAAGTGTGCTTTTTATTGTAGGGGGAGATTTTCAAAGGAACAAAGGTGTTTGTACCTAGTGAAAAGTACCGGGCCACCTAAATCCTATTTGCATCTTTTAAAATCTCCCCATGATGTCTGAACACTTGGTTAGATGGAAAGTTAGGAGTCAGTCAGTGCTAGCTATCTTAGAGAGGCCCTCTAACATCTAGACTGCTGAAAGCTTACATTAAAACGTTAGAGTGCTGAAATACTGAAGGACTGCAAAGATTAAAGATACTAAGCCAGATGATGGTCCCCACTCCAGCCGCTTTACCACCATAAATGAGCCATAGTTGGATGGGGGGGGGAGATTTTCCCATTGTAGGTAAAGCAGCTCTATGCTGGACCCTTCATAAGTTTCCAGCACAGGGGTGTTTGTAGGCCAGAGACATGAGGGGATGTGGTGGTCACAGTGCACATCACTATGGGATTATGGGCTTCAGAGCAATCTACACCAGGGGTTGTTTCAGCCCTGCAGTAACTCAGAATCTCGGCAATGCAAAAGTGGCATAAAGCTGTATTTCTGTCTCCCTGACTCTGACCCGCACGTTCTGTGCTGCATCTCTCAGGAAACATAGCAAAGAATCTAGCCCATTGTGTTCAGGAAGTAGAGAATCAGCTGCACATTCAGGATGTCGGAATGATTAGCTTTAATGATAAACTGTCGGGGAAGAGACAGAAACAACAAACTTTGAAACTCTTCAACATTGATGGTCATTAACCTAGCTTGTTTGGAAATAGGCTGCTTCATTCAAGTGATCACTTCTAAAGGGACTGTGGGATGAGTAGTTATTATAGTGGTCAGGAATTATCTTGTTTTATGTTGTAGGATTGCATTAGACTCAAGAGCATCAAAAAGGATTTGACTGCTTATGCTTAAAGATGCACACATTTCTTTGTGTCCTGAATATATCACCGCTCTACTTAAATACTGATTCACATTCACAGCTTCCAAAAAGATTCCAGACAAAATTTAAATTAGAATGTTCCTTAATTTATTCTGTTAAGTTTCATTTTGGGAGTGACACACATTCTCTTACTACACCAAGAGACTGAAGCTCTTCTTAAATCATAGTTACTGGAGACAATTCAGGGGCAGAGAGATTGGAAACCTAATGAGATCATTATGCTGTCATTTACACACATCTCTCTAGAATTATTGTTTTATGTTTAGGAACTCAGAAAAGCCATGTTCCTTAAACTATATTTATTAGTTACTTGTTTTATAGTAGTAACTAGAGACCACAATCAGAGATCAGGACTCCATTATGCTAGAAAGAGTACACACAAAGAAAAGGCAGATTCTGCCCATAAGAGCTTACATATTGTATGAAAGTTTGTTATTTGAATATGACAGAGAAATGTGTGTTATATTTTTATAACAAGACCGCCATTTCTGCCGTATGTAGTCTTTGTAGAGGTTTCTTTATGAAATTCTGAGACCTTCTTTCCCCGATAGAGAGATTCCAGGGTGTGGAACAGGAAAGTTGGCAGGGGCTGTGCTGATGCGCATATTGCATCTGTCTAGCTCTGACCACAACTCATTGGAGAATTTAATTTCCCAATATACATCACTATGTAGCATCTGGTGTTCCCAGTGGAGCAGATCCATGTGTTTGTTTTGTTTCTCACTCCGTATATACTGCCTTCAGCTAATCCTGCAGTCAGATATAAGTAATTCACAAGAATTATACACTGTAAAGTCAATTTTATGTTTTACTGACAAACATAAAAACTGACCTTCCTAGGAACTTGGTGATTTCTCCTCCCACCCCCTAAATAGGTCATAGCATTTTGTTAACAACTTACAGTTGATATGTCTCCTGGTTTCCGTTTTTGTATTTAATACAATTCTAACTTTTAATTGCATTTCACTGATGGAAGTGCCTTCGTATGAGAATTTAAGGTTGGAAATTTTTGGCCAAAATGTTCCTGTAATTCCACTGCTGCCCCATGCTACAGACAAATGTATTTAGAAGTGTAAGCTGTGGGAGTTCCTATCCAGTTTCATCCTTGGACTCAAAACTGAGGATATATTGCAGCTGTTACCTTTGGAGAAATGATAGATACAAAGTGGTTTCAGAGAGAGGCTAGAATTTAGAAGTTAAGTAACACATATAACAAGTTAATTATCCCATGTAGGAGACAGTGAGCAGGGAAAAAAATGAGGATTAATGTGGAAAATAATAGAGTAACAGTGGATTTGTAAATTGATAGGGATAGGGAAGTTAAATAACAGTTTAGAAGTTTGTTGTTTTAAGTTCAAAAGTGAAAGATAGGGAACAAAAGATGTCAGAAATCTAGTAAGTACCCAAAGATCACTATTCATCTGTTCTACATCCATCTAAAGATCATAACCTTTAGTTGCACTCAACTAACCAGACTGAACTATGATCTTAAAAAAAATTTGAAAGTGGAACTTCACAGAGAAATTCAATTGCAAATTACCTAATTAAGTTAAAGTATAATTAATCTAATGAGAATAATCCATTTTTATTATAAAAAAGGGAATAGTTAAGTGATTTAGAGTTATTAGAGCCCATGTATTATTCAAAAGAAGCTAAATGAAAAGGTCTCAATAGTAATTAATAAGACAGAGTTAGTTTGAACATCTTGTTGGGTCCTGGCCTCTCCCATTCCAATTAAGTAATTGCCAGTGTGAGGGAGATGGGTTTCTGTGCGCATGCTACCCTACTGCCTCACTTCCCTCACCACTTCTACTCATACCCCACTCAAAACAGACCACAAGGGACGCTTCAAAAAACTAAGAGTTCAAACCTGGCACAATCCGTTCTTAAGGCTCAACAAAAACATAACCTTGACTTAATTTTCTTTTTACATCAATAGATTATGAAGGAAGAAGTGAAGCCAGGAAAGGGAGGTATTTCTGACATTTCAGTACCAACGGATTTTAATTGGTATCCTCTTCTGCCTTCCCCTGAAATTAGGCTCTATATAGTGTTGGGAGATCTGTTTTCCTGCTGTGTGGTCAATCGGCCAGGTCATCTCTGGGGTACCGGCAAGTGATGAGAAGGGGCAATAAGAGGGTTTTTAAGGCATGACACTGCATCACCCACAGGCTTGAATAAATCCTTCACTGACTTTCATTTTTGAATGGCCTGATGTTGGCAATAGGAATACAGTCAAAACAAATGAGAGAGGGGGAAGATAGCCCACAGAGACAGAATATACAATAGTCCTTAAAGCAAGCAGATAGGAGAGCAGTTTAAATGTTAAGTAGGATGCAGGGGAAATAAGGAGCAGCAGAGCAGATTGGAGCATTACCACCATCTCGGGTATTCAGGATAAGCTCTGTTGGCCACCTGTGATACTTCCAGTATGTTCAGCCCAAAACTGGCTTAGAAAGCCTTAAAGGCAAAATCCTCAAGCAAACAGGAGTCATGCCATCTGGGTATCTACATTCTGAGCTGGTGTTTCTCGCTTTGGCACATGTCACGCATTGCCTGTGAATCTGTTTAGAAACTGGCAGAGCAAACAGCTGTGTAAATTTACTTATGTCGACCAGTCGTGTTGCAGAAGTGCGCCTCCTAAGGAATATTTGACACAGACTCCGGCACAAGGACTTTCCTCTCATTGCCCCCAGAAAGTTCTACTCAAAACAGATCCATCGGTAGGACTCCATTTATATCCTGTGACATCTGCTCTTAACTGCTGGCAGTGGATGACTGACAGTTCTGGTGGTTCCAGTCTTAATGCTGCTGATGCCAATCAGCCATGTTCTGTTCCAAGGACCCAACAAGGCAGTGACTGCTGCCCTCCTTCCATCCTGTTGTTTTGGATGAACTGACGCAACACATGCTGGCTTAGGCCAGCCAAAGTTTGATCCCGACAAAGATTCCTCTTGGAACTCTAAGTTCTGTGAATATACCAAAAAAGACAATTTCAACTGGCACACCAATGTTGCATATGTTAAAGTAATTGAGGCTGTTACTAGCCATAGATTTAATGCAATCAGATTTGGCGCTTGATTCAACAACCTTGTAGAATGCCATTTTTACCATAGTGTTCTGTGCCACAGTCTGGGGGAAAAACCATTCATTTGAGGAGGCTGTGGGAGAATAGTATCCGGACACTGATGGTCAAGAAGACTCTTCTGATACCCAACGTATTTCCACAGAGAAAGAAGAAGAAAATGCCAGTGACTTCCATCTCTGGAGGATCTGATTTTTCCCTCTTATGCAAGGGACAGATAAGGGAGATTCACTTAATTTACAGACAGGCCAGAACACCCAGTCAGGTATGTGAGAACTAGAAATGCAACTACCATGTGAAAAAGGTAGCCAATCAAATCCATATTGAGACAATTCAGAGTGGTTCCTCTTGAATATAAACTCTGGACATGGCAGATGACTACATGTGTGCACATTCCAACCACGGGATGTATCATAGATTCTGATAGGGTACCAATTCAGAGATTAATCTTTTGGGTTGGTGTCAACACTGTGTTGCTCTGAAAAATTCTTGGCAGTTGTAGGGGTATATTTACACAGAGTGGAGGGGTGCATACTTTCCTCTAGCTGAATGATGAGCTGATCAAGGACTTTGACAGAGATCCAGAATTTGTTTTTGCAATCTAAGGGTACTAAAGTCATTTGGTTTTAACCTAAACAACCTAAAGTCTTCTAGTTTATTCCACAAACAACTGGAGTACACACCTTGCTTCAAAGCTTTACAACTCAAAGATAGATTCTAAGACATTTTCTGTCTGCCAAAGAGGATTTGCCAGAAGAAGCAGGTTTCTGCAAGGCTGTAGATGTTGGGACTGATGGCTCTGACAGTATTTTTGGTATCTATTTGCTTCCACAGTATCAGTGGACACTTGAAGCCTCAGTGATTACAAACCATACAAAGACACTGCTATTGCACCTGATTGAGAGATGACCTGCAAGATCTATTGGATTTTTTGGCAGTCCAATGACAATCAGAAATTGGTAAATGACTTCTGATCCAAATTGTAGTTACCACACTGTATCCATGCAGAGGTGCTTTTACATTTAAGGCAGGCTGTAATCTAGGAACAGTAACTGTACATATATGTTCTTGGAAGGATTGAAATCCTTATGGATTAAGAGGTGTCATAAAACTGGTATCCCAAAGGTTGATTTTAATTCAAATAAACGATCTGGCTACCAAAATTAACATAGTTGGTGACATCTGCAGAAGGAAATCCATGCAAATATGAGACTGGGTAGTGCCCCATAAGTCATGACTAGTGGCCAGCAAACTATCAGGGGTGAAAATCCTGATAATAAATTTAGACAAATACAAGTAGTTCCTGGATCAGGAGCTAGTGGATCAAATCTTCCTTGAAATCAGGATGTCTCCCCATGACCTGTTAGCTATTCAGCCATTCTGCCAACATTCATAAGAATGGCCATCCTGAATCAGACCTATGTTCCATCTACCCCAGTATCCTGTCTTCTGACAGTGACCAGTGCCAGATGCTTCAGAGGGAATGAACAGAACAGGGAAATTTATTGCATGATCCATTCCCTGTCATCCAGTCCCAGCATCTGGAGGTCAGAGGTTTAGGAACACACAGATAATGGGGTTGCTAATAGCCATTGATGGACCTATCCTCCATGAACTTACCAATTCTTTTTTGAACCCAGTTAGTTTTGGCCTTCACAATATCCCCCAGCAATGAGTTGCACAGATATCACACTAGTTGTCTTATCCTGACAAGGCCCTTCTGTTACCAGGGCCAACACTCCTCCCTGGCTACAAAGCATGCGCTGCCATGCCCAGTCTTTCCAAAGAGGTTTATTCCTTTAAACAGAGGCTATCAAATAAACAGAAAATAGTATTAACTGTCCTTGGCCCAGGCTTCAGGACCACCCCTCCCAGGAGTATCTGGCATTCCAGCTCCTGGCAGCTTCCTAGCCTCAGCCAGCTCTGCTCCCCTCATGGAGCAACTTCCCTAGGCCCCTGGCCCCTTGCTCCAGGGACCCAGTACAGGAGCTAGCTCCACTCCAGTGTGACTTTTCCTCCCCAAGGCTCAGCCTCTCTGTTCTTCCTCCCCCCAGCTGCCTACTAGCAGCCCTTTATAGGCACATTGGTAGCCCAGCTCTCTTTAATTAGGTGGATTGCGCTCACCTCCTCTGGCCCAGGATAGCTCGGTTTAGTTATCCTCAGGGACCAGGTACCCTGTGACACCTTCTCTATAAGCTTGATGTGAAAAACTCTATAGCCAGAGTTTTTATGTAGTACAGATACACCCCTACAAAGTTTATTTTGGTTGATTCCAATTTAATAGATCAGGCAGTTTTCAAGAGAACCATGGTCAATATTTTCAGACTTGTGCATATAAAGTTAGGTACTGCATTCATATTTAGGCACATGAATACAACTGGCTTGATTTGCAGAGAGTCTAAGCACACCACAGCTTTCATTAACTTCAAACTCCAACATGCACATGCAGATCTTGATTTTGACAGGAGATTGAAAAGCTAGCTTGCAAAGTTATGTTAAAAGCTCATTCAGTCAGATAAATGTCTGCTTCCCCAGCTAGCTTCTGGTTTGATGTCTCCTATTAAGGAGACGTTTGTAGGACAGTTCTAGGTTGTTCTCATACCTTTTACAGACATGGTTTGCACTTGGCCTTGTGGCAAGAATTTGGGTTTAAAGTGTGTTATGGCCGTTTCTAGGCAAGGAGTGTTGCAACTCCTCCCACCCCTAGCCATTTAGTTTTACTTTTCAGGCAGGTTTTAATATTTGTCATGTCTTGAGAGATGACTTAGTTCCTAAAGAAAATAATATTGTAGGGAAAAGGTATGTTTATGGTAAATGGATGGTCCCACGGTTTTCTTTGTGGAGTATTGTGGTGAAATTTTGCTTGTGCTTGGCTGACTTTGTGAAATAATTGTCATAGTTTCAAGTTAACTTTTAAGAGGCCTAATACTAAGTATGGAGAATGGAATTCTACTTGAGAAAAATGAGAAAAAGATCCATTAAGGATCCAAAACATAGCTTATAATTAAGGCTAAGATTTTGTCATGGATATTTTTAGTAACAGTCACGGACAGGTCATGGGCAATAAACAAAAATTCACAGAAGCCCCACGACCTGTCCCTGACTGTTGCTAAAAATATCTGTGACAAAATGGGGAGGGACAAGAGTCCTGCTGCTGCTCTGGGGTCCCCTTCACCACCCACGGCAGTTGAGAGTGCTGGGGCCCCCCTACTGCCCACCTCTCAGGAGCAGGAAATGTCACTGAGGTTTCTGGAAGTCACGAATTCTGTGACCTCCATGACAAACTCTTAGCCTTTCTTATAATAGTGTTACTAAGCTTTTTGGAATATGAAGGGAGAATAGTTATACACATTTTATTACAAAGAGTTTTAGAGAAACAGTGAAAACAATATGCTTTCAGCTGCTGCAGTAGGAGCAACTACATCGCTGTATAACTATATAATTTTATATAACTATTTTAACCTAGGCAGTTACACCCCTCTGCACTGTCACATCTAAGAAATGTAACAGCGCCTTCATATTTGAGTGTTGCAATGGTGGATACATAGGTAAATTCTGTATTCCTTCAGAGAGGCCCAATGGATGCTATTTTGGAAGATTCCCCAGTAAGTCATTAGATTTTGGGTGAGGTATTGGTTAAAAATTCTTTCCAAGGGTAACATGTGCTTTGAAGAATTTCCATACAGGGAGTGAAATAAGAGCTGATATATCTATGTTTCATTTGTAATTAAGATAACCTTATTTCAAGACATTGCTGTTTGTTTTACCATGTGACCATGGCTACCATGTGACACTGTTCTTTGTTTTGCCCATTAGGATTTGTGTCAGTTACATTCTTTTACTTTCTCTATAAGGATAGTTATAGATATCAAAGAAAAATCCCCTGTTTGAACTTTAATTTTGTCCGGAAGTCAGTTATTTTACAAAATTTGGAAACTAGAAATATGATATTTCTAAAGTTTTGTTTCTAAAATCTAGGGATACTTTTTGGTATTAGACAGCTCAAAATAATATGAGGCAGGGGAAACTTTCTCTAACTGAATTGATTAGCCTAATAAAAGGTTGACAATATTTATATTTCATCCAAATGGAACTGAAAACTACAAATATATTTTTCAATCAGAGTTATGTATATCCAAGCAGCTTGCTTTTGGAGCCTTCACTATAAATGTGTATGTTTTTACGGTATTGTATGTCACCACCTCCTGCTGTTGGATACATAAATAGCTCTTCCCTTGGAAGTGTCTCATGCAGCTGATTTTGTGCTTTTATTCTATTTTTACAAGGACGTTTTCATGCCAGCAGTTTAGGGCCAGTTTTATTTGTCATCGACCTCCAACTTAGGGCCAGTATTTTAAATGTGGTTGCTGTCAGGTAATTAACGATCAGTTGCTCAAGCTGGTCTTTAAAGAAATTGCTGTAATGAAAGGCAATAATCTAGGGCCCAATCCAGCAAACTCTCAAACACACAAGTAGCCCTACTGAAATCAGCAGAACTGCTTGAAACAGTAAGGACAGCTCACATTAGTAAGGGTTTTCGGGATCAGACTACCACTTAGATTCATAGCTGAATTTGTCCAACTACTTAGTGTGATCTGAAGTGTTACCATGAAGCCATTATGTTACACAAAGGAATACTTCTCTTGCTGCTGTCTATTTTGTTTTCCCTCCGAAGAGACTACAAAAAGAGGAAAAATTATTTTTTTTCCCTCTGCATCCTCTGACACCTCAACTGCTCTCATGTGGATTTTGGATGAATTTCCTTTTTACTCCCATTTTCCACATTAGAAATAATTTTTAAATGTATCCTGTTCTTGAACAATGAGCACAAAGGGAAGCACATGACTGATCATGCATGTAGCTATACTGATCAGTCCCAAAAGGCAACTGAATATTTTCTGACTTTTTACTACTGAATAACTCAGAAATAGGTGAGTGGATTCACTCAAATTTACAACCAGCACAGCAAAATTAACAAAACTCAGAATTTTCACTTTTAAAGAAAAATGTTCCAAGAAATTAGGAGCATCTGAAAAATTAGTTTTATAGGCTACCAGAGGATTCCCCGGTGTAGGGGCATTTCTGGAAAATACTAGCCTCCTTCCCACCACCCAGGAGTGTTAGGAGAAATCTCATTTCAGCTAAAGTAGACTTTGTTTGTCTGAAATTGATTGCTCTGTTGTGGGCCCTGAAAATAGACGATTCTGCAATGACCGGTGTTAACTACCAAGAAAAAGTAATAAACTATAATAGTGGATACAAAAGACAAATCAAACAAACACTTAAAAGACTGAGAATTAAACCTGCTCACCAGGGGCAGAGGTGAGATTTGATGAGGACGCTTGGGGAGAAGAACCTATCAGCAGAGGGGTCATAGTGTTAAGCTTAGCTCTTACCACCCTCATGCATAGGAAATTGAGAGGCCATCCTCCACTCTAGCTGCTAGAAAAGAGAAGGTGCTTTTTTGTCTACCCTCCAGAGTCCCCTGGCTGCTCCAAAATGGATAGGAAGGCAGATGTTCTCCACTGCTCTACTCTTCCTCCCTTTACTGGCACCTTTGAGGAAAACAGGAAAGAAAAAATTTTGTCTGCTATTCTACCGCTCTGCCAATCTTCTTCTAATTCTTTTTCTCATGAGTAACTCCAAGTGACCACCTCTGCAGAAAACAGTGAAAAAACTTAAATTCTGAAAAAATCGATGGCTTACGCATTCTTGGTCAGCAGGGCGAAAACTTCCCATTCATCATAAGCAAGTGTGCAAGTGGATTTTTCAAGTCCTACATTAATACAGATACCATAGGATAAGGACACTGAAATATCCCAAAGTCTCTATGGGCTTTTCAGGAAATAGATTTTTATTCTTTCCATTTGAAACTCCAATAGGTCAGGGAAGAGCAGATCTTTTCAGAAATGTCTCTGTTTCAGAAAAATGCTGCTTTCACTTTACATTGGCTATTGTTTAGAAAAAAGTAGCCATTTGAAAAATACTGATATTTCTGAAAAGACCACTTTCTCCCAGCACTGAAATGTCTGCACTGTGGTGATGGCCCACCTAGTCATTCCTCAGGGCTTGTACACACTAGCACTTAAGTCAGTACAGCTTATGTCGCTCGGGGGTATGAATAAGCCACCCTCTGAGCAACGTAATTTACACCAACCTAAGCACCAATGTAGCCAGCATAATGCCACCTCTCACAGTTAGGAGTTATTGTGCCAACGGGAAAACTGTCTCCTGTCAGTATTGAGCGTCTTCACCAGATGAGTTACAGAGGTACAGCTGCGCCAATGTAGCACTTCTTCTGTAGACTAGCCCCTAATATATGGTAAAATCCCAGGTTCCTGGAAGCCCTTATATTCCCTAGGTTCCTTCTGGGTTCATATGGTTTGACTGTAGAATATATATAAAACAGAGAGTAGAAGAAGAATATGAAGAATACTGTTTTAAACCCCAGTCCTGAAAATATACATTAACTTAGCTTTAATACAGTAAATAGTTCCACTGGTTTCATAAACCACAAAAACTAACATACCTTGTACAGTGATTGTGCCTATTCCAGTTTGCTTTACATCCATAAACAATGAACACAAAGAAACATACCTCAGAAATTCCTGATTAGACAATTGGAACCCTGAGAGTAATAATTTCTCATTCTTCATTAACTTTCCATGTCCTACAAAAATTAAAGTACTTGTATGGGTACGACATACCAGGGTACAATCTAGATTAATGAGCAGCTGTGCCACCCTTGCCCTGAAATCTTGCGTGACTTACAACACCTTGCTGAAGGAGTTCCCACCTGGGCAACTCACAAACAGCCTTCCAGCATGTAAGCCAAACCCTGGGTGTTTGTGTGTAACTGCAGCCTGCCAGCCACACTTGGCTCTCACCAAGTGCAGGGTCACCCCAACACACCCCCAGTCTTAGATTTTCCCCCAGAAATGTTTGTCCTGTACTGCCCAGCCCTCTCTTGGACAATACAAGTTTATAAATCCAAAGCAAGGTTTTTTCACCAAATGCTTACAGCAGTTGTACTGACTAAACCTCTTAGGTCAGGACCCCTTTTCCAGTCCAATGGCTGCTTCCTCTGTCCCTTCAGATGCAGTGAATAGATGGGCAGAGTGAGAAAGGGGTCCCTTGTGGTGTTTGTCCCTTCTTTTTTACAGTGTAAGTCCCTCTCTTGAAAAACATTTCCAAATGGGGACCAGGAGGCAACAAGTCTATGGAGAAGGATGTTCCCTGCTATTTTTCCTCACCTGTTTGAGCTTCCTTCATTTCCCTTCCTGTTTGATGGCTCTGTTTACTGCTTAAATGCAAATTAAACAGAGCACACATTCATTTGTTTGAGACAGATCTGTTTTCCAAGCTCAGTTTGGAACAATGTGTTACCACCACCATAAACTGGAATCTTATGCACATACAGTATTGTTGCACGTATTTTATCAGGATGGTACTGATCAGAAAAGTGAATTTTTAGATACCTTACTATACTTTGTACAAAGTTTAATACAATAATGTGTAGGGTGTGAATACAGGGGTACCTTCCGTCACAATGGGGAACACCAAAACCAAAGCTACTGTGGTGAAGAAGCTTCTTCATCAACTTCTGATATTGGTGTCAAGCAAGTGTGTGTGTGCGTCTGTGTGTAAGCCATTATAAAAGTATCAGAGGGGTAGCCGTGTCCGTCTGGATCTGTAAAAAGCAACAGAGGATCCTGTGGCACCTTTAAGACTAACAGATGTATTGGAGCATAAGCTTTCGTGGGTGAATGCCCACTTCGTCAGACGCATGTAATGGAATACATCTGTTAGTCTTAAAGGTGCCACAGGACCCTCTGTTCCATTATAAAAGCAATGCTGTCTGACACACATTTTTGAAACTTCATCTGCAAACTGTACAAGTATGTCTTCTTCACATTTAAAATGTCCCTATACTACAAACATCTACAGCCTTTACAAAATAAGATGAGAGAGGAAAAAATGGAAATGTGACATTAAACACCACTGTATTCATACCCTGCCCACTGTTGTAATCATCTTTGTACAAAATATTCCTTGTGAGGTATCATTTGAAAATGAATACCTCACTGATCATTAATATTCATGCAGGATGTATGTACTCAGTGGGTATTAAGAGTTATGGACTTATGCTGGAATGATAGTTAAAATGTGTTCAAACCAGATATGTCAGAGGGAGTTGTTAAACAGGTCTATCCTAAATAAAGGAATGTGTATTTACCTCAATTTACATATAAACAGTAAACAGACCCATCAAGCTAACAAGGGGTGAGGCAAACCTCATATCAAGAAGTTTGGGATAAGACAGCTGGCATCTACACCCAGAAGGAGAGAGAAGCTCGGTCCAGATTTTACTTTTCAGAAGAATCCATTTCAAAGATTTACTCGTCTGTAAGGATGGGAAGGGGTGGGGGGTTGAACCCCAAGTGATAAGCAACTCAAACAAATGATTATATCCAATACTACTGCATTATAAAGTTGTATAGAGTCAGGTATTTCCTGAAAGCTAATGACATGCTGGTGATTAATATCATTGTGAATTGTATGTATTAACACTATATAAGGAATTATGGATACTCATTGATATTAGGCTGTACGGCCTGCCCAAACAGGAGTGGATGTCACAGCTATTTATCTACCTGTCTCCTGTGTTTAAAGTGAACTGTTTGGTAACTCCAGTTAATGTAACAAACTGTTAAATATTGACTCTTTACAGGGGCATCAAATCTTAATATCTCAACTGTCCAGGAGAGGGCTGGACATTGTAGAACACATTTTTGGGAAAATCTGGGACTGAGAATATGTTGGGGGCACAATCGCTCTCTGGTCTCTATTGCAACCCAGAATGTGACAGGGAAGTTTGAATGTATAGTCACTGTACCTAACACTGGTTCTTCCGAATTTAAGATACATGTGAGCATAGATTGCAGACATTTAAAATCCATTGCAAAGTCCTTGATCCAAAAATATCACACCTTGTAAAGTAGATGTGTAAAGACTGTTACAGGGCACAGAATAAAGATGATTAGAGCAGTTTCCCAAGTTTGTTTAATTACCAAGTATTACTCATTTTTTCTGGGGGTTCTTCTGGTTCTCCTTATTTTTATTTTTTTTATTTGATAATTAATGTGTTCTTGTAAAGTGTTGTTGTCCTTAAGTTATTGCTATGTCTTAGTGTTGACTCGGTTTAATAATTTGTTGTTGTTGGGGTATGCACCTAGGTTTTTGACATCTGCTTTCCAAGACCTATTGGTACTGCTTGGTAAAGGGACAGTCTCCTGATTTTAATCGCTTCCCTTAATTGCAAAAACTGTTGTAGGAAACAGAAAGGTGCCTGCCATGATTCTCTGAGTAATGCTTTAATAAGTGATAAAATAACAGTTCAGCAAGTGATATGTACACTCTTGTTTTCAGTGAGATATCCTTTATAGTTGTAAAGTGGAAGGAATATGTTTATTGGTCATCAACCACCACATTAAGCTGAATAAACAGTACTAATTAAAGCTTAATAAAAATGGAAATGTACTTTGTAGATTCAGAAGATGGAATATTGGAGTAGAACACCTTAACTTTCCCTTGAGTAACATACAGTAGGATGTATGCACAATACCTAGGTAAAATATCATTTTTAATGGTATGGGGAAATTACAATCCAGTTGCATCTAAAGCAGCTTCTACAAATTGCAGCACATTCATCAGGTTTTATTTATAGAAACATATATACTGCAAACCGAGCAAATGGAATATGGAATCTATAAAGAGATGCTCTAATTCAAAAGGAATCATTTTGGGGAAGTAATATTGCCTCTGTTATATTGGAGGTCAGTATAGATGATCACGGTGTCCCTTCTGGTCTTGGATTATATGCATTTATAAATCTAAAGAAGGAATTCAAAGTGTAGACTCTCATGTTGTTTTCTTCTCATCTCTTGTCTCCATGCTGTCCATACAAGATTGCAAACTCTTCAGGGACCTAGCTTATGTCCACAAACAGGCCTAGCAGACTTGGGTGCTATTTAAATAATCATAAATAATGATAATGGCAGAAAGAGAGAAATATTTTTCTCCTGAAGAGTTTTGTTGAGTGTGCTTGAGTTTTAATATTGCTGACAAGTGTATCACAAATCCAGTGATAGGTAAATCTAGCTTGCCTATGCATTTTTGTAAGATTGAAGCTAGGAAATGTTAACGTGGTATGTAGGATAGAAGTTGTCCTTCTAGTAATTCTGGGAAAACTTATGCTGAAAAAAAAAAAAGAAAGTTTATCATTTTCCATCTGTACCATCTCTAGTTTAGAAAGAATAGCAGTTGGAGAGAAACAGCTGCACATCATTATAATAATTTACCTTACCTTTTCATTTAAATTGCAAAATATACTTTCATGCAAACTTAAGCTGGGCAGTTTACTAAGAAAATACTATTTTGATTCTTAGAATAACATGTAGTCAAATTCCAGTTCTTCTGAGATGTCCAGGTTATCTGGAGTGTGATGGATGGATTTCTAGAACGAAAAGAAATTGGTTCAGTGATTTAACTCTGTTTTGCTGTCCTAGCCCATTCTCATAGGTCTAACCAACAATCTTATTTTATTTCCTTCAGAGCTTTACCTAATGGCTTTATTTGAGACTAAAAGCTGGGTTTTGAGGGGATGGGAAATTTGGTCCAACTTTTACAGATTTTCTTATCTGTCAGGATTTTAATGTTGTTGTAGGGGGGTGGTCACCCGCTCCTGGCCCCGAAGGGTTAAAAACAGCCCCGGGAGAGGGCTGTGGCAGGGGAAAAGCTGGGCTGATTGGGGGAAGCAGCCTCAGCTGGGAGCCATGCCCCAATCAGGGTCCAGCTGGCCCTATAAAGGCCAGTGAAGCCAGGAGCCCCCACACTGTGTCTCTCTGCTTTCAGAAAGAGAGGGGCCTGGCTGCTGGGAAGCTCAGGGTACCTAGAGTGAGGCAGGGCTGGGAAAAGGCCAGAGGGGCTGGGGAGCTCCAGGCTAGCAACTCCCCAGGCTACAGGGCCTTGTCCAAGGCCCATAGAGGTACTGGGTTGCAGAGAAAGGCAGCAGGTCCAAAAAACAAACCTTGCCTGTAATGAGTGGCTTATACTGCAGTCTGCCCCAGGGAGCGGGGGCTAATTGGTGACTGGCAGTAGCCTACAACTGACGCGAGGTGAGGATAGGGGGTGGGGGTTTCCCGGGGAGGGGAGACTCCAAGAGTGAGGGGTTACTGCCAGGGTCAGACCCCAGATAACGGGGCACTGGAGTCCAGGGCGGGATGTGGGGGTCCAGCGGAAACGGGATACCGGCCTGCAGAGGGTGCTCTGCTCTGGAAAGAGCTAATTCCCTGAGACGACCAGCAGGAGGCGCCACAGCAATGAGGCCTGCACTGTTACAGTTGGGATTTGTTAGTGTGTAGCCTACATAAGAATAATTGGTACATAATACAAAGTAATGCATGTGGTCTTGACATATGGAGCTGGATGAAATTTTTCCTGCAAACACTTTTTTGCCAAAAAAAAATGCATATTCAGGTCATCTGAAATAATTCACTAATTTGAGTCAATTTCAGCAAATTGTTTTGGTTTGGGGGGAGGGGCGGAGATGTGTGGAAATTGAAATGTGAAAATGGTTCATGTTCTCATTTGCATAACAAAATGTTTTGACTTTTTTCATTTCAAAAAGAGGGTTTGTTTCAGGATTTCCCTCAATTGTATCTTTAAAAAGTTATAAAAGTCTTTATAAAAAAAAAACACTCTGAAAAACTTTTCAGTACATACAAAATGAAACTTTGTTTTAGTTCACTGAAATTTTGAAATATTTGGTTTGGGTTGACCCATAATGATTTTTTTTCATTTTTTTTCAGACCTGCACCAGAACTGAATATTCAGTTATTTGTACAGCACTATTAGCATATGCTTGTAAAACATGGGTATACGATTTTGAAGGGTTTTTTTTGGGGGGGGGCGAGTAGGAGAGTGCAGGTTTCCTGGAGGAATTCTGCACCATAGTGCACATGCCAAATTTATGTCCCCCACAGATTTCTTTGCTTCCCTGCAGAAAAATGACTTTCTGATGGGGAAGCAAAGGGAAACCTCAAGAGCAGTCAGGCATCCCTCTCTGGCAGCATGGGTGCGTTGTTTCAGGGGTCTAAAGAAGCCAGCAGAGAGGTAAATCACCATGGAGGAGGGAGGGGTTGGGTACGCCCCGGCCGGTGGCTTCTAACCGACTCTGGGCTCAGCTGCTAGTTCTGGAGAGACTGGGGAGTATGGGACTTCCTCTTCCCCTTCAGGGACCAGGTCAAACCCACCCCCAGAAACCTCCCCAGGCAGCAGGAAACTCTGCACCCCCTAGAACCAGTTTCCTGCCCCGATCACTCCTCAGTCGTGGGGGGAGGGGTTACCTGTGTGCCCAACTCCTGTGCATCCAGACCTGCCCATACCTAGTCCCCTCCACTGAGCCTCACTCTCTCTGCACCAAATCCCACACAACCAAAACCCCGCTTTGCAAGGCTCACCCCCTGCATCCAGACCCTCCCTTGCACCCAGAGCACCCCCCACTGAGTACACCTCACTCAAACCCCCACCCCAATGAATCCCTCCCTGCACCTGGACCCCTACCTTACCAAGCCGCACTCCCCCAGCCCTCCACACCCAGACCCCCCTTGCGAAGCCCCATCCCTCCCACATCCAGACCGCACAACTGAGCCCCAACCACCTTCACCTACACCCCCCTGCAGAGTCCCATTGCTACTGCACTCGGAACCCCCCAACGAGCCCCTGTGCATCCAGATCCCCATGGCACCAAGACCCCCTACCAAGCTGCCTGCATCCAAATTGCACCACCCTGAACCCTTTCACCCCACACCTGGATTCCCCCACACTAAGCCCCTCCACACTTGAATCCTGCTGGGCTGCCTACATCTGGTGTGCCTGTTGCAGAGGAGCAAAGGGCTGCAGGGTGATTTCCCATGTCCGTGCAGTCAGTGGCCTGTGCTCCCCACCGCCATGCTGGAGCCTCCACATTTATTTATTGATAAATAACATTTGCAGAATTTTAAAATATTGTGCAAAAAATTTTTAGGTTTTTGGTGCAGAATTCCCTCAGGCATAAATAATGTCTTCTCCCTCTGTGCGAAATGAACAGTGGCTGGGAGCATTGTTTCTGAATGCTGGAGCGCACTGTGTCATTTTCTGCTTTTATTGTATGTGTTCTGCGACTATTATAGCTTTTTTGTTATCCATAGTATCTGCCTGCAGTTTTACTATTTATTATGGCATATTAAAGTAGAGAACAGCCTGTACAGCATGGTCATTTATTTATTTTATTTTATTTTTATTTTTTTGTTCACTAAAACTTCTCTCCAAAGCAGATTATTGTGTTTCAGCATTTTTCTTCATGGTTTTCAGTGTTTTCTTCAGGATGAAAACATTTGATCAGGACTGAAACTCCTATACATGTAGAAATATTTTCTCTATTTCTGCCAATATCTGAGTGTTAGGTTTTTCTCCCCCTTGTACTTGGTTTAGTTCAAAAATTATAGAACTGTTGGGCAGTTTTACAACTAAAAACGTGTGCACTATGAATGTATACCATGAATCTGTATACTCTTTAATGGATTTGTACATACTGGCTATAGCCATGTAGATGTTTTTAACTCATTTAGTGTTACTTTTCTTAAAAACAAAGGATAATAAATGTACGGGGTTGTTGTAATAGCATTACTTACGAGAAAAATTAAGAAAACAAAGTTAAAGTAAAAATTCTTCTTTCATTTACACTGTATTTTCACTGGTGTAACGCCATTGGTTTCAAAGCAATTACTCCTGGGTTTATCGTAATAATGTGAATATAGAATCAGAGAGAAAAGGTAGGTGTGGTAATATCTTTTATTACACCACCTTCGGTGGGTGAAAGCAACAAGCTTTCAAGTTTCAGGCAACCTGAAGAAGAACTCTGTAAGCTCAAAAGCTTGTCTCTCTCACCAGCAGAAATTGGCCTAATAAAAGTTATTACCTCACTTATCTTGTCTCTTTAATATCCTGGGACTGACATGGCTACAAGAACACTGCATACAGTGAAGAATGAGAAATTGGATAGCAAGATGAAGACTTTGGTATAAAAGATTATGTATAGTTGGCTCGTGTTATGTTGTATGTGCTTCAAAGTCAGGCACAATGCACAACAGACTGCATTAAACAGTGGTAACTCTGGTTTAAAGTTTAGAATTTTTGGTTTATCATAAATGTAATGTTACTTAAACATAGGATGGTGAAGATATATTTAATTGACTGTATGGAAACTGGTATAGATTTCACCTAATCAAAGAAGGGCATCTAGATAGATAGGCTGTAGCTATAATTTACAGCATCTCTGCCATTGTACTAGTAACAATACAAAAAACACCCTCCATACAATTTTGTCTCCTTCCAAAACATATTTCCTTTTGAGTGTCTGATGTCTGATTTTCACATGTGTCACTCTCCATCATACTGTTTACTTCTTCCCCTTTGAGCTAACATCCATATCCTCCATGCAGGTCAGTTTCTCCTAGAAGAATCCCGCCTGATAGAAGCAGCTGAAATGGCAAAGAAAGCAGCTGAGCTGGACAATACAGAGTTTGATGTTGTCTTCAATGCAGCCCATATGCTCAGGTTAGTTCTCTACCTTATTCTTATTTGGTTTTCTTGCGCTCTCTTTTCCCCTAACCCCAAACTCTGCAGTATTTGCTTATAGCGAGTGGTGTTTGTTTGTTTGTTTTTTAATCAAATGCCCCCTTTGAAAGCTTTGTTATAACTAATAAGGAAGAAAAAAAACATTTGCAGACTCTAGTGAGTCTATTTTTAACTTTTCTGTATTTTACACGCCTTATTCACTACCTTGGAAATGTCTGTATTTCACAAGCATGTAATCATCTTTGTTTGTATATGAGAACAATATATCTTATTTTCCTACAGTACCTTCAGCAACATTGCCTTTTAAATTATTTTTAAAGACTTGAGTCACAAAAATAAAGAGGCTATAAATAAGAGAATGGAACTCTACTGCTCTGACTGTAACTTGAGAGTATTGGAAATACCAAAGAATATTATATAAATATCATTAGGGAGTAGAAAGCTGATTAGAAGTCTAAATATCAGTCTCAAGGGTTATGGAGACTTTGAGAAATACAGGAGTGATTAATGATATTATCAGATCCCCTTGATTCAGAGGCAGTCTTGTATTTAATTTTGTTCTGGTATCTGAAAATTTAGATTTCCATTTAAAACCAATGCACCTTGACTTTCAGCAACTTTGAGCTTCTATCTAAACAATTACATTAACCCCATATTACGATATTAGTCTCCAGGCTTTATTTCTAGGATAACTTAGTAATGATTATGCTTCTTATGTACTTAAAAGGAAGAGCAATGACTGAACACAAATGGTTTGGGTTAGGTTATATCTTGCTTTAGAAAATATACCATATATAATGTACAAAAATAAGGGAAGTAGTTTTGAGTAAATACACTTCCCGGAATGGCATGGAGCCAAGATTGACATACTGGGGTCAACACAGTGTGAGTGTAGTAGACTCCACTGCCATGGGGTTACGAACACTGGAAGCCCTCCCCTACGTTTTTGAAATGCCTTTTCCTGATGGTCTACCTTGGCAAGCACACCTCACAGCTCTTCCTTGTTGCGTGCAACTACCCAACCAACCATGCCGGCTCCACACAGTAGATGCGCTCCTGCCAGGAGCAGACAGGAGATAATGGTCTCCTGAGCATATGGAAAGAAGAGGCTGTGCAAACACCGCTATGGGCCAGCCACAAAAACATGGACATCTATGAACAGATTGCATCGGGGTGCAGGCAGAGGGATATAACAGGGATCAGCAGCAGTGCCATGTGAAATTAAAGGAACTTTGCCCGGGATAGTCCAAGGCCTGGGAGGCCAACAATAGATCTAACTGTGTCCTGCAGTTCTGCTGCTTTTACAACAAACTGCATGCCATACGTGGCAGATATCTCACCAGCACCCCTCAGACTAGTGGGAATACTGAGGAGGAAGAGAGGTGGCAGGCTGCAGCCATGCCACAAGCCAGGATCTGTTTGAGACTCCATCACACTCTATCCAGTCCTACCAGCCAAGCTAACAAGACAAAAGAGTAGAGGTATAACAAACAGAGGTAGAGTTGGCATCTGCTTTTCATTCCATGTTGGATTAGACAAGGGGCCATGCAGGACAGTTTGTTCATGAACATAGGGATGTCCCTTGTATCCTCCCGAGAGACCTTGATGAAACTTTCATGGAGATACTTTGCAATCCTTTACCAGTGTTTTTAGGGATAGCTGCCTTATTTCTTTCTCTGTGGTAGACAATTTCCCATGTCGCTTCACAATGAGTTCAGCTGGCACTGTTGCAGTAAATAAACTAGAAGCATACAGGCCTGAGCAGCTTTGAGACACCAGTAGCAGCTGTGTACTCGGTGTCTTTGTTACCCTCAAGATTAAATGATAATCTAAAACTATCACCACATGTGGAAAATAATGCCAGTAGTTGGTGCCATTGCCCTCTACTTGTACCCATGGAATAGGGACCAAAATTGTATTGTTTCACATGGAACAGAAAATCCTTCCCTCACCCTATCCCTGGCAGACCATACTCACCATGGCAGGACTGGAGAGCAGTGCTGTGTTGAGGTGTTCCAAAGAAGAAGTGTCAATAAGAAGAAAGGGAAAGATAAGTTTCAAAACCCCCTTCCATTATTCCGTCCATGGTTGCTATTCCCTTTATCTCCCCCGCCCCCCGCCCCAGCATACCAAGTGTTATCATGGGGTCACATCCTTACCCTTACCACTCCAGACCACAGAACAGCAAGGAGAACCACAGCTTCATATACGCTGACTTGTGAGAACCACATTTGAGGTATGTGTAGCCCCAATGGATTACATTTGTGCACTGAAATGTTTGCTGGCTTTCCAATTTGTTAAAAGTTTGCATTACATTGCCTGTGGGTCTTTTGCATGTTGTTTTTCTGCACTTCCCCTCCCCCCCCCATTGAATAAAATTCTAGTTTGATTCTCCAAAAAAATATCTTTATTAAGTTGCAGAATGCAACTTCTAAAGACTTCGTCAACAGCATAGCTTCGTATTGGGATCTTGTAATGACCCTTGTGTCTGGCTGTTCTAAATCAGTAGAAAGCCACTCCACCTCCATCCTGGTGGCAGCTTTTCCCCCTTTGCCTCACAGATATTATTCAGGACAGAACAGGCATCTGTAATTATTGGGATATTTTTCTCATTGACATCCAATCTAGTGAGTAAACACCTCCAGCATCCCTTCAGTCTATCAAAACCACATTCAACAGTCATTCTGCAGCTGCTGTGCCCATTGTTGAATATTTCCTTCATGTTGTCGAGGTGGCCAGCATACAGCTTCATGAGCCAGAGGGAAGCTGGGTCCCTCAGAATCACTACTGGCATTTCAGTATCGCCAATGGTAATCTGCCAGTCGGGAAAGAATGTTCCTGCTTACAGCTCTCTGAACAGACCTGTGTTCTTAAAGATGCGTGTGTCATACACCTTCCCTGACTAGCCCACACTGACATCAGTGAAGTGTCCCCAGTGATCCACCAGTGCATGCATAACCATAGAAAAGTAGCCTTTTTTGTTGATGTACTCTGTGGGAAGGTGGGCTAGTGCCCAACAACAGTTCAGGAATCCCATTGCTGTAAATCCATCCACTGTGTCACGTTGCTGAGAGTCAAAGTCCTGTGTAGCAGGAGACAATTAACGGCCCTGCACACTTGAATGACAACAGCCCCTAATGTGGATTTTCCAACTCTGTAAGGATTTCCCACTGACTGGTGGCAATCTGGCATTCCAGGCTTCCAGAGTGCCATCACCACTCACTTCTTTACTGTCAGTGCAGCTCTCATTCTAGTGTCCCTGTGCTTGGGTGAGCTCAGCACACAGATTCAGGAATGTAGCCTTTCACATCCAAAAGTTTTACACCCCCTACTTGTCATCCCAAATCTCCATTACTGTGTTATCTCACCAGTCAGTGCTCGTTTCTCATGCCCTGAAGCAGCACTCCAACATCTGCAACTGCTCCATGAACACCAACAACAGCCTTGAATAGTTTTTCACTATGTTCCTCAGCAAACTGTCCTTAAAGAAACTGTAATGTCCTTCATTGTTATGGTACTTCCTGCAGGTCTGGAAAGAGGAGCTTCATGCGACCTGTGTTTGCAACATTCATGAGAATAGTGCAGAGTTCTGCAGGCTCTGTGCTTTTGTCAGAGATGGCAGATACTGAAAAGTGCTGCACGACTGTGTGGGGTTTTTAAAAAACGGTGTATCGATTATGGGATATATCTGGCATTATGGGATGGAGAAAGTTGCATACTGGGAACTTGATCCCTGGGTGAGTCTTGCCTATCCAACAACACATTGCAAACATTTCCCAAAAGTTATTATGATGGATGGCAGCAAGTGGCACTCTGGGATACCTACCTATGGTTCACCACAATTTGCATTGAGACAAGCACTTCTGGTGAGTAAGCACAGGGCTGATTCAAGCAGCCATATATGCATGCACCCACATGATATACAAACTTTGATGGCTGTATGGCAATGTAACTTGCATTGACCAAAGCTTGCATTGTAGACATGGCCTTAGACTGGGTCCCAGGCTACAACACTCTGGGTTCACTTTCTCTGGAGTGTGTCAAAGTTCAGTCCCAAGTCCTACTGTTTTCAGAGTCTGGTTAAATTGGTGTGTCTGGCTTAGCAGGAGTCCGGGCAGCATCATTAAAGTCAACAGTCCTGGGTGTTTGCTGAGAGGTTATTAGCTGGTCTGTTGCCTCCTTCCTGCCTACATTTCCTCACAATCCTGCTAGTGAATTCACTCAATATTTCTGTATAGTAAACAACAAATAACAGTCAGATTAACAGAATATATATTCAAAAGTTATTGTAGCAGCTCCAAATCCATCCCAAAGTGTTTGTGGGATTTTTGGAGGAGGTGGGTTTTCAAGATGAATTTGAATGACAGAGAACTGAGATGGTTCCAGGCAGTTGGATTAGAAGGAAAGAGGGTGTAGAGATATGGGTGAGAAGGAAAGGAGGTGAATGGTTATAAATGGAGCATTAAAGGTGGCAAGGTGCGATGCAACAACAAACCAGAACAGAGAGGTAAGTGGGTGCTGCCTTGAAAGCAAAGCTGAGAATTTTAAACAGCATAGTAGGCAATGGACAATGGAGTGGCCCAGAGGAATTGTGCAGGCTGATTGTCAACTGAAAGAGTATTTTAGATGCTAGATGGACTGGAGGATTGTGAGGTGAAAAATGTTAGATTAGAGGTGTTAACCAGGCAGGGGATGAATTTTGTAGCTATGGTTACAGAGAAGAAGAGATGGATTTAAAATAAATTGTTTATTAAAAAACAACAGGATTTGTGTTGGCCTGGATGTAGAACAAGAGGTTCAAAATTACAGGAAGGTAATAACAACAATACATGATAGCAATATGATTTTTGAGGTAAAGTCAGGTTTTTGTAAAGCCAAAAATATAAACTGACTTACATCTTTTAGAGCAGTGGTGGGCAACCTCCAGCCTGCAGGCCGCACACAACCCATCAGGGTAATCTGCTGGTGGGCTGCAAGATAGTTTTATATTTGCATGGCCACCCATAGCTTCCAATGGCTCCGGTTTGCTGTTCCTGGCCAATGGGAGCTTTGGGAAGCTCAGCCAGCACATCCCTGTGGCACACGTCGCTTCCCATTGGTGGGAACGATGAACCATGGCCACTGGGAGCTGCAGGCAGCCATACAAATGTAAACAAACTGTCTGGTGGCCCACCAGCAGATTACCCTGGCAGGCTGCAGGTTGCCCACCACTGTTTTAGAGAGACAAGGTGGGTGAAGAAATATCTTTTATTAGACTTTGAATTTTCACCAAGAGAAGTTGATTCAATAAAAGATATTACCTCAACCACCTGGACTCTCTAACCAACATGGGACCCACATGGCTACAACAACACTACAAACACTATTAAAAAATGTTAGTAGCTTTTGCATTTAAAGTGTATCTTATTTTAGTGAGCAACTTTTCTTGCACCTTTTTCCCATAAACATTAACTCAGAGTAGAATAAATGTTTAACTACAAACACCCACATTCATTCCTCTGTGCAATATAAACATTCCTACATAACATGAATATGTGAATATTTAAATAATTAACAAAGTTACTCTTTGTACTCATAACAGGAGCAAATCCTTTTTGCTTGGCGTGGCTTGCTCAGACAGTCCCACTACTTTAGTGGGATGACTCTGGTCAGCAAGGAAAGCAGGATTTGAAAATGTTATCACTCATGTCAATACAGAATTAGGAAATCCAGTTTACTTCTAATTGCCTAAACTCAAATATTGAACTGTCATGCTTATCTTGTATATTTCTTTGACTACTGCCTTGTTTTATTGAAATATATTAATGTAAACTCAAATATTTACAGAAATACAATTTATCATTTAGCTTTTGTGAAATAGACTAATTTATAGAGAAATTCCTTAATATTAATAAAGCAAGTTAGATTGCAGGCCTTAGAGTTAAAGAATAGCTAGTACCTATTCAACAGTCAATTTGATATTTCCTAACGAAGACCCTGTACTTGCAATGAGCTCTGTAATAGGTAATAGGATTTCAGTGGCATAGGTATGCCTATCTGAGGCTCACTGCAGGTTCAGGGCCTTTGGGAGTCATGTGCCTGTGTGTCTGAAACAAACTTCAGCCTAAGGCCTGATGCTCAGCATACAAAATGTAGCCCAAATAGTTGAAGTTTGGCAAAGTTCTAAGAAACTGAAAACAGGGTGGAGGGTGATTGAGCGACATAAATAAAAATAGGATGAAGGCTGAAATGTTTACTGTCTGATCATGATTTTATTATAGCACCAAAAGTTTCATTTAAGAATTAAGACTTAGTGCCAAATTCTGGCTTTCTAGATTATTTTTCCTTACATAGAAGTTCCCGGTTTTCTTTGGCCGGGCAGATGCCAGATTCTCACTTAACACCAGGAGCTTTCAATTCAGGGCTTTATAACACAGCAGATGCCAAGTGGACGAGGTTAACAATCCTTCTTCCCACTGAAATATTTGCATGTCTAGACAAATATAATGTAATCACCACTTTTATTGATATATATTTTTTTTACTTTAAAGGCTGATTAGCAACATAATAATTTAAATGAATCAGCCTTGAATTGTTTATCTTTTATTTGGGTGTCCATGGACCTTATGAGTCGTACTTACTAAAGTCCAATTGTGAGATATCACAGGTGGTCAATTGACACTATATGGGGAGGGCTCTGAGTTACTACAGGTAACTCTTTCCCAGGTGTCTGGCTGGTGGGTTTTGGGGTCAGGAAGGAATTTTCCCCCAGGTCAGATTAGCAGAGACCCTGGAGGTTTTTTGCCTTCCTCTGCAGCATGGCATATGGGTGACTTGCTGGTTTGAACTAGTATAAATAGTGGATTCTCTGTAACTTTAGTCTTTAAATCATGATTTGAGGACTTCAGTAACTCAGCCGGAGGTTATGGGTCTATTACAGGAGTGGGTGGGTGACACTCTGTGGTCTGCAGTGTTCAGGAGGTCAGACTAGATCAGGGGCAGGCAAATTTTTTGGCCCAAGGGCCGCATCACATTTCCAAAATTGTATTTTAGCAGAGGCTGTGACTCCCCAAACAGCCAGGCGTGGCCTGGTCCCACCCCCTATCTTACCCCTCCTGCTTCTTGCCCCCCGACGGCCCCCCCCGGGCCCCCCCCCCCCAACCACCCTTTTTCCCTGTCCCCTGACTGCCCTCGGGACCCCTGCCCCTGACTGCCCCCCCGCCGCCCCATCCAACCACCCCCTATCCTTCCTGACTGCCTCCTGGGGACCTCTGTCCCCAATCACACCCCCACCTCCTGACCACCACCCGAACTCCCCTGCCGTCTAGCCAACCCTCCTGCTCCCTGGCCCCTTACCACACTGCCTGGAGCACCAGTGACTGGTGGCGCTACAGCCGTGCCGCCCAGAGCACCGGGACAACCAGCTACGCTGCCCGGCTGGAGCCAGCCACGCCACCCGGCTGGAGCCAGCCATGCCACCACGCAGCACAGAGCACCGGGTCAGGCCCCGGCTCTGCCGCTGCGTTGCTCCAGGAGCTCGCAACCCCCCCGCCCAGAGCATTGCGCTGGAGTGAGCTGAGGCTGCGGGAGAGGGGGAGTGGGAACAGCAGGGGAGGGGTTGGGGGCTAGCCTCCCAGGGCAGGAGCTCAGGGGCTGGGCAGGAGTGTCCCATGGGCCGGATGTGGCCCGTGGGCCGTAGTTTGCCTACCTCTGGAGTAGATCATCACAATGGTCCCTTCTGGCGTTAAAGTCTGGGTCTGTGAGTCTATGAGACATACATAAGGATAAGAACTAGTGGGTTTAGACCAGTGATACTCAGACCTCAGTGGTTCAGGAGCCAAATTACATTAATTATATCACACAGTGTTTTAATATCATGTGCTGCGAAGAGCCGCAGGAGACACATTAAAGAGCCACTTGCAGCTCCTGAGTCTCAGTCTGAGTATCACTGGTCTAGAGGCTCAGTTTAAGGGCTGCTTCTGACCAGGATTTAAATGCTAGACAGCAAGTTATGTTGTGGAAGAGGGCAGATATTTGTACTTAAACGTTGGGAGTCAAGCAGCAGAAGTCAGGTCTGCTTTCAAGGTCACCCCATGGAAAGCCTAGGATATAATTCATAATGATTGAAAGCAGTCTTTCTTCTCTAGCTATGCCCCAGTTTCTCCTGGCTTCCTTTTCCTTGCTTGTATTTTATTCTTATCACTGTTGTATCTAATATTTTTTCTCTAAGTTATGCTTCCTCCAGTGGAACCCTTCCATTGTTTGACATTGATCCAGAGCCATTTGCTGCTTAGTGGCATAGGGTTACTGCAATTTCCTACCTCCATGTCTTTTATTTTTCTCAAGGGGAAACCATTCCAGGGCTTAACTTAATGAATTCTAGTTTAGATTTCCAGTGAGAATGTGAATCAGAACTCTACTGTACCTTAGCTGAAGGAACTGTTTATGAATGCCCCAATAATAGAACTTGCATTTTCCTCACAAGATTAGTATGGATTGAATACATTTATAAAAACAATTTTTAATAAGGAACTATAAATTCAAATTGACTTCAACTTGAAAATTAATGGTCCATGTTTCAAGATATATTTGAGGAAGGAAAGAGAGTAATGTATTTCCAATTGGCTGGAGGGGGCATGAATTTCAATCCATTCCATGTTCATATGCAAGCAATTCTTTCCTAAGGAAAATGTGCCTTTTTTCTTTACCTCCTGGGCAAGGGACATTGTTTGTACAGAAATTTTCTGCATTTAGGATTGTTGTATTTCCTGACCTTCTGTGAAACGAAAGCTACCTGACACATTCAATTTTACTTGTCTTTTACTAAGTTGTGAAATTTAGCTTTTTGCTCAGGAGTTTTAAGTGCCACAACATCCCTTTGACTAAAACAGCAGGAATGTTTCAGAAGTGTGCTAAACGAATATTTTTAGACACTCACTTCTAGCCACTCAACCACTGAGCTGATAAATGTGCAGAGTAATTTAAAACAGTTGATGGGTATAAACTGGGTTTCCTGTGGCAAACTGCTTGTCAGGAAATGGTTTCAACTTGCTTGAAAACTATGTGAAACTTCAAAAGGATTTTCCTTCCTCCATATTACTCCAAAGACCAATTACTGTCTATCAAAATGCATTGATTGGAATAAATTGCCGATAGCACATTGTGTGGTTAATTTTCAAAACTCCAGTGGAAAGTTGAATGGAGGTTTAACACCTGCAATCTATGATCCCTGAACAATAAACAGTTTTAAAAAACCTCATAGGTAAAACCTGCAGATCCAAGTGTTCTGGAAATGATACTTAAAGCGTTCTGGAAATCTAGAAAAAATGATGAAATCTGAGTTTTGTTATGCTTTTTTCTCCACCTCTTCCATCCTCTAAAAGCTGCAAGACAATGTGCCACAGGATAAGAATATGAACTTAACAAAGAATGCATCTTTAGCCCCCCCAACAGACAAACGTGCCAAAAGTCGCCTGTCAAGAGTGAGAAGTCTACAGATAAGACACCTGGGCTCCTTTTTAACTACCTCTTGGTACAGGAAACCATACTACATTTGTCCTTCTGTTTGGTTTAAGCATTGTAATAAGCAAAATATTAATAATGGTGGAAGGTGTAACCTACGTGGCATTCCTTCAGTTTGGTTGTTTTTGTGCATATGTCAGCATCCTTATGACAGTGTTATTGGAAGGGAATAAAGACTCGAGTTGCTTTGTTACAACCCAAATTTTGACATATATAATACTTGAAGGTATGGCTAATTTTATAAATATTTTACCAGATCTTCAGCTGGTGTAACCTGGCAAAGGGCCATAAACTTGCATTGGCTGTTCCACAGTATCTGGCCCACTGTATGTCTTTGCAATATACACAGAAATCCTATTAGAACTAAAATGTGAATAAGACTAAAAAGAGCATTTCATTGTAGAGAACTGATGTTCAGAGCTATAAAAATATTTATATTGGCATTTGGTAGTAGGATACTTTTAAATGGTGGAAGCAAATACAATTGTCCCATCTGTACACTTTCCATGTTTACCTGACAAAAACTAAGTGTAGTTTTATTTTTTTTCCCTGCACCAATAGACAAGCCAGTCTCAATGAAGCAGCGGAGAAATATTATGAAATGGCAGCAGGACTGAGACCTAATGTAAGTGTTTTTTTTTTTTCCTTTATGGCATGCGCTATTCAAAATGATGAACTCAGATGTGTTCGATCCTGTGGTGCTTTGAGGAGAAACTAATTGTAGGAGTGTTTGATCTCTGAGCCTGTACTGTGAATGCTTTTAATGAATAATTAGATAGTAGTAGAAATCAAATAAAGCTTTTCATTTGTCAAACTAATCACTTTATTTTTTCCATTCTTCTTGGTATAAAGTTCCAAAACCAAGTAGAATATTAAATGAGTTGGAGCAGCGGTCGAGGGGCGGGCGGAGAGGGGGGCGGTTTGGCTTAGATTTACTTATGCAAAGTAAAATGTGTTAAATTTTTTGGGTTCTTCTAATGCCAGACTTTTTCATCAGAGAATGGAAAGATTGTCTGAGTTCCAGATACTAGATAAGAAATTTTAAACAATTTTCAGCCTTTTCATCTGTAATGAAAGTTTTATTCTAATACAAACCCAAAGTTGCTATTATCTCAGATATAACTTCATACTGATGTGCACCACAGGCAAAGTAACTACTTTTTTAATTTGAAGAGAAGGTAGAAAGGAGTGTGGAGGAGGGATGGAGGAGGCTGGAGGGGAACATGCACATGGGTTTATCCACAGCCCTTTAAAAAAAAAAAAAAAAAAAAAGCCTGTTTCTACCATCATTAAACTTGATAATTGTTTCTTTAGAATGTTCCGATAATCATCACTCAGGTGGAATAAGGACTGCATGAAATAATTCACACTCGATAAAAAAATAAAAGTAATTAAGACAGCTTTTTCTTGTTGTCAATTACTTACCCCATATTGTATATTTTGTGTGATTACCTTCCCAATTTAGAAACAAGACGTGAAATCCTGAAGTCAATGATAAAACACCCATTGACATCAGTGTGGCCAGGATCTCACTTGGGGCTATATAATGAAGTAAACCTAGAAAGCATATTCCCAGACAAAAATACTTTGCTGAGCTCTTGTTGAAAATGTGTTTCAGAAACTTTAGACTAAAACAACATCAACAAAATTCCCACAAAAATATAGTAGTTTTAAAAACAAATGCAATTGAGGAAAATTCAGACTCAAAAGTAAAAATACATAAAATAAACCAGATTATCTGAGATTATGAAATGCATAGTTTAAATACCCAAAAATCCTTAGCTAATTCTCTGTAGCAATGTAGCATATTCCATTCTGTTTTTTTCATACCCACTTTGTAAGTTTCCATTTGGGGAACTGAAGAATTTTCTGTATGCTTCTAAGAAGTCCTAATATTTTCTTTGACTATGGACATCTTAAATGTTGGAAAGCAACTCAAATGGTACACAGTTGGTACAACCACCATTCTTCAATTTTCAGTTAATCATTTTACTTTCAAAAGGTCTCTTAGAAAACTGCTGTCTATTTCTGTAGTACAGTTTGAGGTGAGAGTGTCAAAGGTATTCCACTGAGCGTTGGCTTTATTCCAATGATATGGTGCTTCATCACCAGAATCACTTCTGTTCTCTCTTCAGGTAATTTCTGGAGGTTTATTTTGAAAGGGGGGGTGAGGGGGGTTGGCAGAGTCTTGGAACTCAGATCATTTACTTAGGAAGGAAAAGAAATTAGAAGCATGTAATCTTTTCAGTTTAATTTGAGTAACCATCTTTATTTTCAACCATTTACTGCCAATTAATTCGGGGGGGGGGGGAGGGAGGAGAAAAAGGATTATGCAAATAATACTTTATGCAAATAATTTAATGAGCTATGTATGTTGCATATGTGCAACAATTTGTACATAGCTTGAGGATTCCAGCTTTAAACAATTTATGTGGATTTAATGTCCTGATGACGGACCTATTTATTCACAGAGCAGCAACAGTGAAAGCTTTCCAAACACTGTCAAGCCAGCATTCCTCAGCTCTGATTTGGAGGAAAGTCATCTAGGGCAGCGGTTCTCAAACTGTGTGTCGTAACCCTCTTTGAATAGGGTTGCCAGGGTTAGCTTAGACTTGCTGGGGCCCAGGGCTGAAGCCCGAGCCCCACTACCCAGGGCCGAAGCCAAAGCCTGAGGGCTTCAGCCCTGGGCTGCAGGGTTCAGGTTGCAGGTCCCTTGACTGGGGCTGAAGTCCTAGAGTTTCAGCTTTGCCCCCCCTGCCCAGAGCAGTGAGGCTCAGGCTTTGGGCTCCCCACCCGGAGCAGTGGGGCTTGGGTGGGCTCAGGCTTCGGTCCCCCCTCCTGAGTCGCGAAGTAATTTTTGTTGTTAGAAGGGGAGTGCGATGCAATGAAGTTTGAGAACTCCTGATCTAGGGCAATAGGGGTAGCTCATTTTCCAAAGTCCATGAAGTTCTTGGCCTTTGTTATGTCTGACAATTAGTGCAAAGTATGTTGGTGCATTTGTACTATGGCAGCTGGAATTAAGACCCATAAAACTCATTGCATATAGGGGCCACCAAACTTGCATTAATGGGACACAACACTTTATTCCTACTGAGTTAGGATGGATTCATACTGGTGACCTATAGGCAAAAGGCCCTGAAGCTTATTAAGCAATGTTCTGAGGCATTTAGCCTCCTAATAAATGCTAATATTACACCTTCAGGCGTGAAGATTGCTTTCTGGAAAGATTGGTTTATTAAACAAGTTCCCACATCTCCAACACACTGCTCTGTCTTCCTCATACAAGCCCATCTGTGCTCCACCCTGTTCTTAAAGGGACCATTCCCATTAACCAAAATACAAAAACTAAAAGTATATCAATAAAACCAGTATTGACAGAACGTCCAAATTAACCTCTAACTATATTTTTTGCACTATAAAGTCATTTCAACAATTATTCCAGGTTCCACACACTAACTTACATAGATTTTCCTCCAACATGGATCAGCTACTATGTTTGAATGCACAACCGTTAGATGCACAGCACAGACCACTGCCACATTTGCTATTGGAGGAACTGGCAGGGAAGACATGGTATTATCCTCTGTGAGGGCAATACAATTATTTGTGAACTACCTAGTTCTCAGGACTCCTAACTCTGGGAGTAGAGTATGATTAGTGGTAAGAGACTACACCGACAAGTGTAACGGCATCCCTGTTTGGGTCATCTAAAGCAGTTGTGAGCAACCTGCAGCCCGCAGGCCCCACGTGGCCCGTCAGGGTAATCCGCTGGCGGGCTGTGAGACAGTTTGTTTACATTGACCATCCACAGGCACAGCCACCTGCAGCTCCCAGTGGCTGCGGTTCACCGTTCCTGGCCAATGGGAGTGCGGGAAGTGGCATGGGCCGCAGGGATGTGCTGGCCGCTGCTTCCTGCAGCTCCCATTGGCCAGGAACAGTGAACTGCAGCCACTGGGAGCTGCAGGCGGCTGTGCCTGCAGACAGTCAGTGTAAACAAACTGTCTCACGGCCTGCCAGCAGATTACCCTGACGAGCCGTGTGCAGGTTGCCCACCACTGATCTAAAGCAACTGAACCTGGGATCTCTAGATCTAAAAGCATGAACACCTACCACTTCAACTAATGGACCAGTCCCATTATTATGGATGCAGTAACAAACTCATTAACCTCTATATATGTTCTAGCCACTTGAGAGCAACTAAGACCCACACTGTTGGCATGGGATACACAAAGAGATCATTTGGCCCATTTCACCTGGAAAGGCACTGTAGCAAAGTGGATGAGGGCCCGGGTCTGTCATTGTAGACAGCTGGTTTATGTTACCAGCTCTGCCTGACATGACCTTGTCCAATCTCTGTTGGCAGTGGGCGGGAGGTGCTGGGGGGAGTGGGAGGAGCAGGGGCGGGAAGAGGCAGAGCGAGGGCAAGGGCGTGCTTGGGGGGTGGGGGCGGAGCGGGGACAGAGAGAGGTAGGTGGGGCGTGAGAAGAGGCGGAGGGGATGGAGTGGGGGCGAAAAGAGGCGGAGCAAGGGTGAGGACTTGGGGGAAGGGTTGGAGGGAGTGGGTTATCAGGATGGAGTACCCCCAGGGAAAGCTGAAAGTTGGCAACTGTGATGCAGGCATGCATCCACCCTACAAGGTGCATGACACTTGGCAGATATCCGTCCCTAATTCTTATACAGATTAAACTTTTTCGTATCAGTTTACTTTGTTTCTATCTCAGTTCTGCTGATCTTTCCATACCTTACTGTTTAATTCATAACTTTTAATTATTTACTCTAGACTAGAGTACATCTACACTGCTAACTGAGGGGTGATTGTAGCGTGGGTAGGCATACCTGTGCTAACTTTAATCTAACACGCATGGGTAACAATAGTAGTGAAGATGTGACGGCATGGACTTAAACACAGGTGAGCTGCCCCAGCAGAAGATTGTAAGGGATGCTGGGTACAGGAGTTAATTCAGGGAAGTTCTATGACCTGAATTATACAGAAGGTCAGACAAGATGATCACAATGGTCCGTTCTGGCTTTATAGTCTGTTCAGTCTGCAGGATAAGCAAAGGTTCAAGCTGGTTCTTGTTTTGTGAAAATTGGTTCAGCTATCTGTAGCAATGAATAGATAGTCTCACATTGTGTGACTTTCACACAGAATTACTCACTTGACTAATACTGTAGTTTTTGTAGACAAAGTATTTCATCCCTATTGGAGCATTTGTTTCTTGCACATCTATTCTGTTTTGTACATTGCCATGAGGCTAGGGCACAGCTGTAAGCAGCAGAGGCTACTGCAATAAAATTCTTCATCTCGAGCCACTTTGCTCTCTGCTGCTGAACTAATTCATTTTTACTGTAGTAGTTGTAAAAAGGCTCCATGCTCAGAGTGAGGGGAAAAAAGTGTTTGGTGGCAGGCAAGAGGAGAAACACTCAATCTGAAATAGACAAACTAATACAGTAATAGGATTGTGTTTTAAAGATCAGGTTGATGTACAATGAAATCCTTCAAAAATCCTAGTAAAAACTTTCATCACTGAATAAACTTGTGATTGTAAGATGTATCTGTTAGGTCTCCCTGGGGTCTGTCCTGAGTCCAGAACTGGTCAATATTTTCATGAATGACTTGGATAATGGAGTGAAGAGTATGGTTATAAAATTTCAAGTTTGGGAGGGGTTGTAAGTACTTTGGAGGACAGGACTAGAATTCTAAAGGACCTTGATAAATTGGAGAATTGGTTTGAAATCAACAAGATGAAATTCAACAAGGACAAGTGCAAAGTACTTCAATTGGGAAGGAAAAATCTAAGAAATACAAAATGGGGAATAACTGCCTAGGCAGTAGTACTGCTGAACAGAATCTGTGGGTTATAGCGGATCACAAATGGAATATGAGCCAACAATGTGGTGCAGTTGCAAAAAAAAAAAAAAAAGACTAAAAGTGTTTATGTAAGACATGGGAGGTAACTGCAGCTCTACTCAGCACTGGTGAGTCTTCAGCTCGAGTACTGTGTCCAGTTTTGGGACCACACTTTAAGAAAGAAAGTCATGAATTGGAGGGAGTCCAGAGGAGAGAAAAAAGATGATAAAAGGTTTAGAAAACCTCACCTATGAGGAAAGATTAAAAAACTAGACATGTTTAGTCTTGAGAAAAGAAGACTGAGGAGAAACCTGTTAACTGTCTTCAAATATCTTAAGGCCTGTTACAAAGAAGAGATTGATCAATTAGATATTAGGGGAAACTTTCTAACTATAAAGAGAGTTAAATTCTGGAATAGGTTACCAAATGAGGTTGTGGAATCCCCATCGCTGGAGGTTTTTAAGAACAGGTTCAGCACATACCCATCAGGGAGTGTGTAGGTCCCCCATCAGCATGGGAAGATGGACTATATGACCTCTTTAGGTCCCTTCCAACCCTATATATTTTATGATTCTATGATTGTATTGGAAAATATTGGAAATGCTATATTTTCCTACTATCATTGCCTCTGAAAATGTTGGACATTTTTGTTTTTATATATTTATATATATATACACACACACACTCACTCTCTCTCTCTCTCTCTCTCCCCCCCCCTGGACTACAAGAATTATGACAATGCAGCCCAACAGCAGTAGAATATGATGTACAACCATGAAGCAGGGAGAAAACATTCTGCCTGTTATTAGTTCCATCTTAAGAATATTCATGTGTCAGCCCTATTATCAACAGAGATATGCTAATGTCACTTATAACAATTTTCATCCAATCAGATTTCAGGAGAGCATGAACTTCTGTAAAATATAGTAATCACTATAAAAATGCAACACTGTTTTTGTTTTAATTGTATTTTTTAAAGAGGTACATGTCCTCCAGCCTACTTATGCTCTTTTCTGTTACAAGGCTGATGCGTGAACAATACATTCTTATTTTATTTATCTTTATTTACCATGGGTAAATCATATTAGATCCTTCTCAATCACTAAAAATGTGTGACTGTTAATTCTAGCAATGTTATTCTCAATGAGTGTTAACTGGGAAAATGTTAATCCAGCCTGGTAATAACAAATGCCACTGCACAACAAGAAATACAGGATGAGAATTTATAGACATTTAGCTATTCCCCCATGATTATATAAATGGGAATATTACTGAGAAAGATCTGTGCTTAGAGATGATTTCTAGTTATCATTCCTTTGTGATGTTCCAAAACCAAAAAATTCTTTGAATATGTTATTAGGCACATCAAAAATGTGCTTCAAGCTAATTTTGTTGTGGAAAAATCAGTCATCTAGAAACTTGTTTAATCTGATATCCTTTTCCAGAACATAAGATATTGATTAAATCTTAACTTCTATTTATTTGTTGGGATACCATTTGCGTAAAAGTGTAGCATTCCTAATTTCTTAAAGTCTGAACTTGGACAACATATCCCCCAAAAGCTCCTTCACATCTGGCCATCACTCTTGAAAAGAAGGGACACTTTGAAGAATGGCCTCTGGAGTATTAAATGAAAGCTTACCAGATCTTTGAGACTTTGAGCCACTACCTTGAGCTGATTGGTTTAGATACATTCCTCTTGAAGATGCCATGACCTGCAAGCCACTACCCTCCTAGTGCTGCTTGCAGTCTGCAGCTCTTGACAGCTTTAAGCCCCATGTCATCAGCACATTGTCAGATACAGCTGTTTCCACTCTACCACTTCAAAGGGGTTTGATTAAATATCTTACTGTAACAACATACACAAAGACACACACATAGAATGAGTGGGTAAGGAGAGCTGCACCTTTAGGCAAAACAAATACAATCTCCGCTGGATAGCTTAATCATGTTGTGGAAAACTAAAGCATTTCTTGACTTGAAAGGTTGATATAAATGGTTAGTGCAATACAATATGTAAACAATTCTAAAAAGTGCAGTTTGCCATGTTTTTCCAAATGCTTGGGATATGGATTTCATGACCAACATCATACATGCAGAATTCATTGCAATATCAGAGCCTTCATGATGAAATCAAACCTCTACTAGGTATGGAACTGCCTAATTGTTGAAAGTAGATTGTCTGTCTTCCTAGATTCCTGGAAATCCCTACCATTTACTGTATTATTTTTACATAGCCCTCCTAGGAGAAGCATGCTTCCTTATAGTCAGTGTTGTTTATGTTTTTTAATTTATGACAAAAGTTCTTATAAAAGAGGATAGGTAGCTTCTATAGTATTATAAATTTAACTTTTGTCTTTCTCTTTTTATAATGAGAACTTGAATTTCAATTTTGCATTTCATCTACATTGGCTTTGCTTTTGCTTCTGACTGAGGGTGCCATGTGAAGGCAGTGAACTTGTTCTTATAGAGGGGAAGCATCGGTGGGAAAGAGAATCTAGTAAGTCAATTCAGGAGTGCACCACTGCACCTACCTCCTGGTTGTCACTCCTGGATCAGGATCAAGGTGCTATTCTCTGACTCATCCAGAATTGCTGCAACTATGCACTGGATTAGCCTCTCCATGCTGTGACTGTGGGGCAGCATTGCAGATAATAACTCTTGTGGTGGAAGAGTGCCCAACTCAACATATGAAGGGTGATATACAGTACCTACCCTCTCTTGATACTGGGGCTATTATCTGGTTACTGAACCTGTACATTGAGCTCTGATGTCTGCATACAAGAAGAAGAATACATTTAGAAAAATGAATAGTAAATGTCAGATCTTCTTTCCAACATATATCTCTGTCCAGCCTGAAAATCCCAGGCAAACATATATAATCAACATTTGCTTTAGCAGGTAAATTCTTCCTTGTGCTGCACAAACACCAGATTTCCATATTTGCCTCCATCCTGAATCTTTGGCAGCCCTTTCAATTATCCTGGTAGGAACAATGACTACAGCAGAGATGAGTCCATGGAAGATGACTGAATCTTAAGCAATTCAGTCTGATCATCTTAATTGAAGACCAGTCCCTACCCAGATTGCTGAAGTCAATCTTCATAAACTTGGTGACAGCTTCCAATATGTCAGTTCTGGCACTAATGGCAGGAGTGGATTCTATAGCATTCCTTCTACCACTCTGAAACCCATCACTTTCTTTGCTTACCCAAAATCGATACTATGTGGGTTACCATGTGACCCATTTTTGGTCCTGCATCCAGTAAATTGTGGCACGAACACAGATGTATACTTCCAAGTCTGTCCCCATACTTGCTTCTGGATGTCCAGAAAATACAAAAGTGAGCTATTCTATGGTGTTGAAACTCCTACTGCTTGCTTGAGCTGCCAGGATCATGTGCACCATATGCATATCTGCCAGGTTCCCTGATACCAACACTATCTATCTGTGAGACTTCCCCACACCATCCCACTTCAGCAGTGAAAGGAGCTGCTGCAGATTCCTCTCACCATCTCCTGGGCAGGCCTGACAATGATGCCTCCCCTCCTGTCTCCTGCTTATGGTAGTAGGGCAGGGAAAATTGCACAGGCTCCAGCCCCTGCTGTTCTCTTCACTGGGCCGCCTTTAACCCAAGTGCTGAGCCACTCTCTGGTCCCTGCTTAGAGTCATTTGCCTGGGGTACAGTCTGCTTCCCTTCAGCTATTCAGTGATGGTTCATTACAACTCCTATTAAACACTTTTAAACTGTATCAGTACCTTGTACAGAATTGCCTGCCAGAAGATCCCAAAGATCGGTGCTTTCTGGTGTGCCTAATCTTGAAGAGATGCCTCTCTCTTGTCTGTATTCAAATATCCCCCCTCTTAACAATCTCTGCCTGGGGACAAGGTACCTCCCAGAAGACAGGTTCTTGGAAAGATTATATTTAAAATTGGATATTTACCAGACATACTGAAGTGGTATATCCGGATGAGTTGTCTAATTTGAAAAGCAAGTTCAGCTATGGAAAACACTGAATTTCCTTTGGGAAATACATGAGAATATTTTACAGTCATCCCCTCTGATGCTTTGCACATACTCATGCTGGCTAGCAGCTCTGTAAAAGCAAAGGCTTTAAAACTGAACTCAGTATTCCATAGTATGGAATGCTTAGATCCTTACCCCAACATTCATGTGTTCCATCTTCATGTGTGAGCTGTGACTCTGGGAGGTTTCAAACCACAATATGACTGTTCTCAGCTTTAATTTAAGAGAACAAAAATAGACGAGGAAAACAGACACAAGCTCTTTCCATTTAGAAAGAAATCTTTCTGCAGACACTCTTGTCTAGTTAACAGTGAAAACAGTTAAATTCAAATTCTGAGCCTATTTAAAGCAATCACTGGAACCCTGTTGTGAGGGCATTAGGGCTTGGTTAAGAGATGTCCCCTAATTTAGTATTTCCTATTTTAAGAGGATACACTGGCTGGATGTCACACTTGAGTAACCTTAACTACTTTGAAATAAAGTCTAAAATGTACAAAAAAAGTGTTTTTCCTGCACACACACTAAATTACACAAGTTCAGTTAACCATTTTGGACCTGATTCTTCTTTCGTTTACACAAATGTCACATTGTTGGCATCATTGGAGTTACCCCTGATTTACCTCCCTGTTGAAAGAAAATCAAACCCTTTAATTACTGATACTCTTTAAAAAAAAAAAAAAAAAAAAAAGGCAAAGTATGAGACAATCATTATGAAAGTTATTTTTCAAACAGCAAAATTGTTTATACAGAAATATTCTGCAGAGCAGAAGGAGTGAGACTTGTTTTTGTGAGATTTGTTTTGTTAACGTAATATGATAGTGGTGGTGCTTTCCATTTCATTTCTCGTCTATGAAAGTTTTTTTGCCCTTTTACCCTATATATTAAATCTTTCTTATCCTAATTATTGCTCGTGCCAAACTTTAAGCACAGGTACCTTGCTGAATGGAGGCCCAAGTAACCGCAGATTTATAAATCAACCATTTTTGAGTTTGGATATACACCATAATGTCTTTATGTTCAATGTCTGGATATGCCCGGTGCATAAGCAAAATTAGAGACCGAAAAAAATCATGAGGTCATCTAGGTCTGTCTCTGTGATAGCAGGTTTGTTTCTTATAGTAGATTATTCAGGACTTTATAGTTAGATTCCCAAGATTATAGTGCAGGATGGGAATGCAGAATAACTGTAAAATGGCTGTCTATACTGAAGTGTATAACTCATTTAGTGAATAATTTAAAAAGCAGATCTGTGCAACTAATTAATGGAATGTCACATTCTAAATTTCTAATTCTGATTTATATAAAAGAGATCATCATGCTTTGGAGGTGATGGGAGGCAGTAGGCAGTTAAACTATATTTTGTTGGACTCCTCAGATTAGGAAAAGATGCATCACAGTCATAGCTGTGCACTTGATTGTGTTTCACAGTTCTGTAGTAATACAGCTGTGAGTGCAGAGCTGCCAACCTCAGTTCCTATAGAAAGCAGGATTGTCTACACCTTGTGCATGTAGCCCTCAGTGTCGATCAAAAATAAAGTGCCATGAAATATAGAACTCACAGCAGTAGATTAGCATTTCAGAAATTAAGCCAGCTGTTTGAACTCAATTTAAAAAAATCCATCAAGGTTTTCTCATAATAGAGTATTCCAGTGCTGATTCTGGAAACAATGCAATGAATTTATCATCCAATTAGAGCTGAAAAGGACGTGGATTTTAATGCTCATTAAATAAACTTAGCAACTCTACATACACTATAGGGTATTTTGCAATAAATAACTTCCTAATTTTCTGTCTAGCCTACAATGCTGATGTATTTTCCACTCTAGGAATGATTTCTAGAGGCAGGTTGCTATATCTATTTGGATATTTCTCCTTGAGCTCTATATCTTTATTGCCATAGTCCTAAGGGGCTAGATTGAGTTTGTTCAGAGTAATAAAGATCTCCTACTGTGAGCATCTGTGCCACATTACCCTGACAACTATCATGTGCTGTATCTGTCCAGTATTTTTGACTTGGCCTTTTTGACACAGCTGTTTCTTATAGAATATCTAAGTGGCTGCATTCAGAAAAACACCTTAACACTGGGCTGCATTGTGCCTGCTGAGATCTGCATATGGAGGGGCTCTCTGCATGTATCAAGCTCCACACAGGGGAAGTGGATGGGTTGGAGCTAGATAGGTGTGTGGGAGGGGACACACATCATCCCATGGAACTTGTTAAAAGTTGCTGTAGTCCCAGGCTGTATTAACTTCTTTTTGAGGGGTGCTGAAGCCAGATGTGGCACATCTCCTTCTAATGTGATAAGGAGGGATAAACTCTCATTTCCCTATTAGAAAGTCCCCTTCCATGGGACAATCTGGACCGCTGTCTATGAGAAGTTGAAACACATGATGCCACTGTCAGCTGTAGTGGACCACAAAGCATACGTTTAAATGGATATTCCTCCTATTTTTGTAACATATCCTCAAAATGGAGAGCAAGCAGCTATAATTACTAACATGAGACAGTTCCGCTAATTCTTAGGTACATCAGTATATAATTGTCTTCAGTTCTGGAACTGTAAGTAACTGTATTCAACCTGATGTATTGGCTTGCAACAGAGCCCTTGCTGCAGCAGCTCACTGCCTTACACTAATTTAAAACAATCCCAAAATTAAAGAAAAGATCCTTCAGATAAAAACAGAAAATGTCCCACCCCATAATAAAAATTTGGAGTGAGTTCACATACAGGAACATTGAGTGCCTCTCAGACATTTTATCTGACTTATTGTTATTTCTGGGAAGATATGGGTTACCAGAGCAGCAGTTGAACTCTTCTCCACCTCTGTGTATTGTAACTTCATATATTTTAGACCCATAAATATATTTAAACCTTTCTGTTGAGATTTTTGAAAGGTCAGTAGCTCTTTTGTCCTTTTGGTTCTGTTTGGAAATCTTGGTTTTGGCAGGTGTATTTTTGATGGTTCACAGATTTGGCACTGTACTTTTACCCTTAATAGAGGAAGATAACACTTTGTGCACATAGAATATGAAATTTTGCTTTTTTGGGAATAATCACGGGCTCCAAGGAGAGGCATTACTGGGAATTAATTTCCACATGACCTGGTGATGGGAGGAGAAGTTCAGGTTCTACGATGGCAGAGTGCATATTGTAGTGTCACGGCAAAACCACTATGGTTAAGTTTGCTTCACAAGTTTTGTTTAAAGGTTGACCTTTCTAAGTCCTGTATAGTTGAATTCTGTTGAAATTTGCTGTGCCTCAGGAGGGTGCAGGGTAGGGTTGTTATCCACATTTGGGGTCCTTTGAGCTAGGAGTTGTAGAGATATAAGTGCTGAAAAAAATAGCCATTTCCAAAAACTTTGTAGGTTTTTTGTTTTGTTTTTTGCACAGAGCCAGAGATGGAACTGTTGCTGTGATGCAGGACACGGTGGTCTCTGGTGGTATTGAACCTATATCTCTTGATTCCCAGTCTAGTGCCTTCAGCAGGTCAACTTTCCTCTTGCATTTTTTTAAAAAGAGCAAATTTTAGAAAGAAAACATTGATCATAGGATGACAACACCCTGTAATCATATTAGCTTTAGATAGTGTGATATGAAGGTTCTGCAAAGCTAATATTCATTAGCTAGTATTTAGTGATAAGTAATAATTAGGAACAAACTTTCAAAGTAGTGTATGTGGCTCTAATATTCTACACAATACTTTAAAATGTACCCCTTTTGGTTATTAACATTTATTACTTACATAGTACTACAAATGTATATGACACCGTATAACAGATCAATTGTGTCAAATAAGACAGCACTGGCAAGGGCAAGTCATAACTTTTTAAAGGTGTGTGGCAAGTGGCTAGCGCCTTGTGGGCTGACCCCCATTTGTCCAGGGAGCACAGTTTGGGAACTGCTGCCTTAATAAATCTTCAAACACCAAGTATCAAAATAAAATAGTCACACTTAACCCATAAGTCCATAATTTTAACTTGCAGTGTTGATTTATTTGCTGAATACTACACTGAAAACACCTGCAGGTTACACACTGCCAAGTGAGACATTAATTCATATGTATTACATGGAAAACTGTATTTCATAGAATTCCTAAGAGGACTACCAGTGTGCCATATTCCTTACTGCCTACTGCTCCACTGCCCCCCATGAATGAAAATGAGTGCAGGACAGAATTTAGGCAAAACAGTTCAGTCTAGTAGTACAGATGAAAGGAACTGGATGAACTTGAAAGGGGGCAAAGTAAAGAGAGGGAAAGAAAAACAAAACGCGTCTAGAATTACAGTTTGCAGATCATAAGAAAACAAATATTTATGCCCTATGTTCCTCTTGACAACTTCACTAGTGTCTCTCTGTTGGCAAAAAATATTCTTTGCGCTGTAGGTCATCTTAAAGGTATATTTATTTATTAACAAGATTGTGGAGAGTTTTTTAATTTAGCTTTGCTTTAGGATTGCCTTGGCAACTCTATGCTGCACAATTTACAGCAAAGTGAAGTTATTTTTTTCTAGCGTTTTGGAGCGGTGTTTAGATATTATTGATCAACATCTAAAGTACTGAAATCATTTTAACTTCACTTGATAAACTGTACATTTATTTTCCTTCCAGCACAACTGTAGAAGCGTGAATTGTTGAAATTGCTTCGTAGTGTTGCCAATAGTGAGCTAGTTCAAAAGTAAACAGTAAATAGGAAGCCCAAAATTTAGCCTAAAAATTCCTCCTGTAATTAATAAATCTCATTCGTGGCCAGCTTGTCTTTTTTCCCGGTTTTGCTTAGATTCTTATACCAGACCCATTACCCTAGTGCTTGTGACTGTGTTTAACCAATGATTGTGTCACGTTCCCTGTGTTGTTATGCATCCCTATAAAATTAATGCAGTATGTTGTGAGATTCTGACTGCTTGTTATCAGAGATCAAAGCAACTATATTCCCCCCCACCAAAAGCATGACAAACCAATCAAAATAATATAAAAGTTGCTCATCACCAAAACCTCTAGTGTCTAAATATTGGAAATCTCATGAGGTCAAGCTTTCTGATAGAACTTCTTCAGATTTTCTGGACCAAAAGTGTCACATGAACACCTTTTTCCCAGGGAAATTCAGTAGTTTGTTGTGATTCTACCCAAAATTATCAAATGGTGAGACTGGTCTGTATCTGCTTATGCATACACATCACTGCATGAACCTATTGAGTGGTCTATACATAGATCAGAGTACTGTCTCCATTTCCCCCTTCTCCAGGAGTATGTAAAATTGCAGCTTTTTCCTCTCATCTCTCCTGCATTTTAATAAAATGCTCTGGGGTCAGGGTGGGGAGGATTGGTCGCTCCTTTTATTATTATTGTTGCTATGGGAAAGCTGCAGCAAAGATGATGGGACTCTAACTTTGTTTTAAAGATGCTACGGTTTATGGGCAGCCTCTTTTGTTTTTGAATGAGCGGGGAGCTCCTCAGCTGGGGGCCTACTGATGAGAAAACAGCATATCCTGCTTCTGCTGGCCTCCCCCCAATCATTGAGTGTTCCATTGCCAATGAGGGTTTCAGCAGCCTTGGGAAGTCTTGGTACTGCAGTGGGAGTCAGTCTTTAAATAGCTCATTCTTAGTCCACTGACATCCGTGAAGGTCACAACTGGTACTTTAAACTTGATCTGATACTTGATTGGAAAACTGGAGAGTTCTGATCAACCCATGTTTGTCAGGCAGGGACACTGCACTACTATGAGGCTTTTTTCCCCTTCAATGTCTGTGTGAAAATTGGGGGTGAGAAATGTAAACAAAACAAGATTGGTGTCTGTATGTTAATGAGAAGAGGAATGGGGAACAGAGATAAGATCAGGAAGAGAAATCATACACAATTTCAATTTGATGAAATTTCTCTGCAAACATGTTTAATTTAGGATTGTATTGAGTCAAAGTAAAAGGCCTCTGTTGGTTTTATCCAAATAGGTTTCCTCAGCACTAACTATAGGTATTCCCTTTCAACAACTACAGTTTCTTGTTACTGTTTACCACAAGGTATTTAATCTTTTTACAACAGTAGAAAAAGGGGTGATTTCATATTGGTCAGATTTCATCATTTTATGAATCTTGATCAAGTGACTGCTAGAGATCCAAATATACAAAAAATAGAATTTCTAAGCTACCTTTCACTCTTCAACATAACTCATTTTCAATGAATCAGGCACATCTTTTCACTGGGGGAGGGAGGACTTAAAAAGGATGATTTTTTTCCCTGCAGAATGGACCCATTTGCAGATTCACAATGAAAAATATAAAAAATTCAAGTAGTTTATTTCAAGCCTGCTTTTGACTGTTTTACAGACCTCCACTGCCTTTACATGCTGACATAGGATATGGTAGCGTAATAGACGCAAAGAGGTCTATGGCCTGTGTACATGAATCTGTTCCTTCAACAACAATATTCACTTCCCTCTGCTTACTGTTATTCCTCTCTCCTTATGATCTGTTGTTATTATTTGTGGCTTTATCTGCTTTATTTAGATTGCAAGGATCAGTAACTTGTCTTGGATCTCTCAGTGACACAGTATAAGCAATCCTTTGTGATTTTATCGAAATTGTACTAGATTGTAAAAACTGCAATTTTTTTAAGTTTATGGGACTTAGTCATATATTAAGAGTGAACCTAAATGCATAACTATCAATTATCACTAAATTAGTGTTCTTTTAGAGACCAGCCAGTTTTGATTGCATTCATACGCATACGCATTCTGTTCAGCCTTATACATCTGTTCTGTCAGACTAAGCAGACCATGTCATATCTCCTTAACACACCTCACATTTCTGATAAATTAAGTATGTTCTTGTTGTTTTCCCCCAGAGAATAACAGTAAACTGTTTTTCTTCTTTCCAATAAAAAGTGGAAAAGCTCATTCCCATGTTGAGAAATACAGTGTTGATGTGGAGCAAGTGCACATTTAGTCCATGTTCTTAATGAGACAGAATATTGGTTCTGGAAGATCCTGAACAATTACAGTTTGTCACTACAGACAACACTTCCAGTTAGCAAACCTCTCATTTGCTTGAAATGTAGGCTTTCTAATTAATACACAGACTACTCTTGTTAGATAAGCTCAATACAACTTATAAGTTGTACTTCTTAAACTGCAATCTTTGTTAGGTATTAAAACGATCATATTGCAGACATTAGAATGCAGCTTGATTTCTATAAACAAAAATCAAGTCATTTGAAGATATTTGTATGAAATTCTAAAGTGCTAAGAAAATGAGATGATTATTGCATGCTGTACAGTACTGAAAATATTTGGGGTGGAAATCAAGAGGAGTTTCTAATTAAACACTTTGTGAGATCTGGAAAACTCATTTCGTGATTTTTAAAAAAAAGATAACCATAATATTAAACACTCATAATGTATGTTCCTATTTAGCATCATTTCATTACTACTAATAAAAGCTATCTAAAAATGTTCAGCATGATTTCTATATGGATTGAAAGAATGTTTATTGAGAGGTTATTTTAACTTTGTTGTACCAAAGCAATTCATCCATAGCTATTAGGGGAAAATATCTAGACCTACCCAAATTACAAATGTCCTTTTGGGATTTTCAAGCTGTCAATATGATCTACAGCACTTCATAGTTGTAACTTGTTCATTCATAACTTGCCAATATGTAATACAGTATGCTATGACTTTATATAAATGTCTGTGGCAGATATCTTTCACCAACTAAATATAATATATATGTTCAATTTTGAATGATTTTCTGTTCTTTTCCAAATTGGATATTTTTCTGAAGGTTGACGGGGAAAACAGATTGACTGAGAGCTCACACTGGCTGGAGAGCCATTGTATTATGCTAAGAAGTTGTCCCTTGTGGAAGTGGTAATTGAGACACAAAGTAGGCTACTTGGTGTTCCCATTTTCATGCCAAATTCCAGAACTCTTCTCCAGGCCACAGCTAGTTTCCTTAATGAAGCTGGTGTCCAAAAAGTTTGGAGTGTGCTTGCAAGTTCCCCTTCCCCCCGGAAATGGAAGGCCATCCTTATTTTTATTTAAAATGCTGTAGTGTGTAGATTTAGAAGTACACAGCTAAGGACTTTCAAAAGCACTTTAGGGTCAGACACACAAACAAAAATGTCATACTGTACATATTCTGGAACTAGACATTAAGGAGCAGGTCCTCTGACGTCAGTGAAGTAAATGGAGTTATGACAGTTTACACCAGCTGAAGATGTGCCCCAGTATGTGCATTTTATTTTCAGCTGTTAGGTTGTTTGCTTATGCTGCTCTTTGCTCCTGTCATTTACAACTTGGTGTGTCATCCTAATGTATGAGACTAAAGGATAGATTAAAGTGCACAAATGATGCGTTTTGCCTAAACTATGTTTTTGTGGGGGTGGGGGGAAGTGTGTTTTTATTGTGTTAAAAAAATTGTTTATTTTGTTTGTATTTATTTGCTACCTCCAGAAGTTATTAATTTGTGACATTGTGAAAAAAATATGACAAGTATGTTATGCTATGAGAGGCTCTTCATCCATTAATGAAAGATTGCAGAATGCAGGCTAAAGTCTTCCTGAATATCACACTTACTTTAATATTATAGCTGAGCCTGAGTAATGGAGATTGGATCCAAATCTGCATTTCCACAGAGTTCCGGCTTGTTACAGTATTTGGATTTGGCCAGCTGTATATATTGGCCAGAGTCATGACATTTGGGTTTGGAGCCAGGCTTCCCCAGAGTTTAAGCTGTTTGAGCCCATTTCTATTTAATGCAGTCTAGGAACTTTTGCTAATTAGAACACACATTTGGTCAAATTAGAACTGCAGGAACTTCCCCCCCCCATTCACTACATCCTCACTTATATTATGTAACCCCTTACTTTTAGTCACTCCCTTTCTCATTCCACCTCTCCATCCCATCCTCTTCTTTCACCTCACTTCTCTAACTCTCCTTCTCCGGCACCTCTCTTTCATTCATTGTATGTAGCTCTGATACCATCACAGACTATTCATGTTTGTGATTAGTGTTCTGGCTGATGAATATAATTCAGGCACAGCTTAGAGTGGAATACTAGTTAGAGGCAAGAGTCAGGAATAGATCAGGGGTTTAGGAACTGAATATGCAGCGCTCCTATATAGGAAGCCAGATGGGAAGTGGGAGTTTATATTTGAGAGTGAGACTGTCACTTGCATATTGGGACATCTGGCAACTCTAGGATTCCATCCTGTAAATAAATCCACATGCCTGCACCTTTCCTTCTGTGTGGATTCTTGTTGACTTAAGTGAGACTCCATTTAGGAAGAAGGATCAGTTTGCAGAATCCAGCCCCGCATTAAAGTAGCATCATTGAAACATGAGGGCAACTTCTAGATCACAGTCGAACTTTAGAAGTAACATTTTGGAGTCTGTCAAAAATAAATGCCACATTTGAAATGATTCAGTTGTGTACAGTTATCTTTAGCAATAATAATAAAAACAGAGCTGTTGACATTTTGATTGCCTTAAAAATAGCACACTGCACTATAGCAATGACACCGGTAATAGAAGTTCAAATGAAAATCCTTGCCATCGTTGTAGGAGGATAAAAATTCATGACAGCACATTATAGCATGGTCTTTGACATGATGAAACAGCTCACCATGCTTAGTTTTCATACTTAGTGATCACTTCTAAAACTAAATCTGTTTATTTTCTGTTTTATCACCCGGGCTTTATCAAGCTACTCTGTGTTTTTAATTATGAAGCTGAAATATCTGAATACTTCAGCAACATCTAACCAAGAAGGCTTAAGATAAAATATTTGCATGCAGCATCTCTGCATCTTTTCAAAGGATGAAATTCTATTTGACAGGAAGGCTTAAAAGAACAACTTAAGATGCATTAAATGCACTTTAAAAATAAAACACCTCGCTGTGCACCCCTGAAGCTAAAGAACCATTCTCCAATCAGTCCTGGAAGGCCAATGGATTTGATTGCTCTATAAAAGCAGTGATGTCATCAGCTTTGGCTTGGCCATGCTGATTGCAACATTTAGTAAACAATTCTGATGTCATTTTTAAATATAAAGAACATAATTATACTGCCAAAATTCATTAAAGGCAGGAGCAATAGGGTAGAAGCAAGGGAAGGAAAGCAGGAGGAATACTCAGTGAATTTTTTTTAATGGAGGAGGATAAAAATCAGTGCAGTTCAATCAGTGCAGAGGTGAACCAGATCATGAATTTACTGAAGTGCGCATTAGGATATTTTTTTAAACAAGGCATTTAATTTGAAACTCAGAAGCTATACCATCTCTGGCTGTGGGGTCATTAGCTAAAGAGTGGAAGCTGGACAGAGTTTCCATTGAAGAAACAAAACAAGGGCTCTAGTTTTCACTACCTGTCTCCAAACTGTTGATTAGTGCTGTTGTCTGCTTCACCCAGAAGTGGCTGTGTTTTAGTGGTAGATGAAGTAATCATAAATGGGGGGGCCAGGACTCCCTTTTATGGACCCAGCCAGCCAGTTAGCTATAAAATTCCTCTTATTAGCTGTTCTCTACTTGCTTTACCTGTAAAGGGTTAAAAGTCACTGCGATGCATAGGTAAAAGGAAGTGAGTGGGCACCTGGCCAAAAGAGCCAATGGGAAGGCTAGAACTTTTTAAAATTGAAACAAGACACCCCTTTTGTCTGTCTGTGGTTGTTCTCCCAGGGAGAGGGGACAGAACAGCGATGCTGTAAGAAGCTTTGGGCCAGGTATGAAAAATCATCTATATCATACCTAGAAATTACTCATTTAAAACCCCAGACATGTAAGTAGATGAGGAAATGTCTAGGTAGATGTGATTAGGTTTATCTCTTTTATTTCTTTATGGCTTGTGGTGTCCTCTGTGCTAACCCCAGGTGCTTTTGTTTTGCTTGCAACCTTTAAGCTGGACCTCAAGAAACTATTCTTGATGCTTAATCCTTGTATTTGCTCTTTTTAAATCTAGCAATAACCTGAGTTTCCAGATGTATTTTCTTTTTTTGTTTTAATAAAATGTACCATTTTTAAGAACAGGATTGGATTTTTGTGTTCTAAAAGGTATATGCACGTGTTGTTTATTAGCTGGTGGCAACAGCTGATTTCCTTTGTTTTTCTTTCTCAGCTCTTCTCTGGGGTGGGATGGGAGGGGTGAAAGGGCTTGAGGGTACCCCACAGGAAGGAATTCCCAAGTGCGCCTTCCTGGGTCCTTAAAGAGGTTTTGCACTTGGGTAGTGGCAGCATCTCCCCATTCAGGGTCAGAGAAAAGCTATAACCTTGGGAGTTTAATACAAGCCTGGAGTAGCCAGTATTAATTTTTAGAATCCTTGAGGGCCCCCACCTTCTGCCAGAGTGGGGAATCAGCCTTGAGATATATATATTTGTAAAGGTTTTTAACTTATATCTGCACAAGCTAACTAATTCTATTTGGAGCTAGAGATTTGTGTATGGAGTGAACATGAGTTAAAAAATCTGGGGCATCTATCATATAATGGTTAATGTTATATACGGGGCCAAAATCTACTCTTGGTTACATCAGTATAAATATGAAGCAAGTCTGTGGAATTTACTGGAAACATTTTGGATTTCCATACTGTCTTTCAGAGAAGAGTTTAGTTCATGGTGCTGTTTTTGTATGCCACAGAACATTATCCTCCAATTATGGTAGTGTGGAGGAGGCTTGGAAGAATTGTCACCAACATAAACAATACCCAATGCTTTGGGCAGCAAAACACATGATTTTTATTTTGTTATTCATTAGTTACTTTGTTAGTCTCCAAAGAGCTAAGAAAAAAAAATACACCACAAGAAAAAACACTAGTAAGGGGGATCATTCCCAACAGACCAAAAAGACACCATTAATAACTCTGATAGAACTGCCAGTCAGCTCTTTTGATATAAAGCATCTGTCTTGTAAAGGAAATGAAGGAAGGCTTGTTTCTCCTTTCAAGTCTCTGAATTAGTAGGTAGTGTCATTTATTATACAGTGCTACAAGCCCTGTATTATTGGAGTGATAGCTGCCAACTGCCTTTGTTAACATGCTGAAAAGTTTCATCAGCTGTCTTTAATAAAAGACAATCTATCTGAGGAAAAAAGGATAGTGATTATTCCTGGTTTTCTGTCCCCAGCCCATCAGTTACAGCTGGCAGGTGTGATGACACTGATGTATAATCAATCAGTCAGTCAGTCACCTGGAAATTCCTGAGTTTGTTGTAATAAACCACTGATGCTCGATACTGCAGTGATTTGGTACTCTATAAATCCAGTAGGTGGGTAGGTAGTCGGCACTTAGTCTCTTTTAAGAAACTTGCAGATTTTCTCATTTATAATATTAGAGGAGTTGGCATGATTTTTCATCTCCTTTCTGAATTACTTCATACTCATTTTACATTGATAAATATATTTATTTACCCTGCACATTAATAGGCTAAACCTATTTGGTCATTTGCTGGAATTTCAGGGGGAAATTAATTTCAAATTTCATCAGAGAGATCAAACAAAGCAAAATCAGTAATTATACTTTTTTAGTCTGCTACAGCACAATCAGTTTGCCAAAGTAAAAGGAAAGTGGCATAAGAAGGATTTTCAGATCTGTGTATGGAAATAAAACTTTTAATCTTAAAGTCCTAGATATCTTGCCACATAAATAAATTGAATTACACATTTGTGGAGAAAAAAGAAAGAGTGGAGAGCAATACTTGAACTTGAAGAAAAAAATGTCTACTTCCCAGACACACTGTTGATGGATGCTTTAGAATGTAATACAGTGGGGAGTGTGTTTGGATTGAGAACATAATGTACTCCACAAGAGTTTCTCTGATATCTTTTCTATCAGATGGAGCATGTGGAAATCAAGCAGGTTTCTGGATTGCTGACCCATATCTGTTGACTTTTGTGCCTACTTGCTCTGTCTCTAAGCTCACTTTCTGATGTATCAATTTATAAGGCCCATATTGCTTTGACACTGAAGCTCAGGTAGCATCTTAAAAACAAAACTTGAGCCATTAAAAAGAGATCGTAGGGCCAGATCCTGTAATTAATTGGACCCTTGCAGGCAGACCCTTGCATCTGCACAGAGTCCAGATGAAGGTAATAGACTCCACATAGACACAAGGATTTGCCCACATGCAACAAGTTGTAGTATCAAGGTCCCTTTCATTACCCTACAATTAAATTTTTTTTAGAAGAAATGTACAGATAGCGTATGTTTGACAGAATTGTCTATTCACAATGCAGCTGTTCAGCTGTTGTTCTGCTGCATCATTCTTGTCATTATCCAAAATATATTTACTTATAAAGAGTTTATTACAGTTCCATTAATTTCAGTATAATTGATTCTGTAGACTGGTGGAGCATGGGATAGTAATGAGGAGGTTGATATATATTGTACATAAACAAGATTGCTTCAGAAGCTCAAATATCAGTTTCCCTTCTCCAAACTGAGTATGAATGGAGAGGGAAACTATAATAGTTGGAGATGCTTCACAAATAGCAGAATTTCCTGCTATGGTTGGCAAAAATAACTTGTCATCTTTGAGCAAGAAAAATGAAACCCAGAAGTAGTTAGGTTAGCATCATGATGTTTACATGGTTTTGTTTAATTTTGAATACACTGAAACCTAATGGCTCTGAAAGATTGACTCATACTTGAGTATACGTGGGATTGTTTTCTTAACAGATGAGAGTAAACAGGAAGGAAGAGAAGAGGCAAACATAGAGCATAGTACATACAAATGTAGAATTTGTTTCAGAGAGTGGTCTTCTATTTCAGTTTCCTAGTGCAAGCGTTGCTTTAGATTGAATTTAAAATACTTTTCCTATCTCCTAGAGGATAGGAATGGTTTAAATTTCAGGTGGAAAAATTCAAATTACAGATACTTTGGTGAACCTGAATAGTTGTGTGGGAGGTATGCAAAACCTAATCAGAATGCCATCCCATTATCACAGCATCTTGGGAAGGCTTGCACTCTGGGAGACCAACACTGGTATGTAGCAAGTAGGGGAGAGACAGCTGTCTCTTCTGTCTCTTCTCTCTGTTAGAGAGAGACGGTGCGTGAGGTAACAGCTTTTATTGGACCAACTTCTGTTGGTGAGAGAGACAAGCTTTTGGGCCACACAGAGCTAAAGACGAGCTTCAAAAGCTTGTCTCTCTCACCAGCAGAAGTTGGTCCAATAAAACCTATTACCTCACACACCTTGTCTCTAATATCTTGAGACCGACACAGCTACAACTACACTCTGACCTCCCTTATTATTTCTGATGTCCATCTTATTAGCAAGCATCTAGTGTGTATAAATACTGTAACTACAAGAGATGGCTGAAACTGAGTTTCCAGTTAACTTTACACATTTTTGAAAGCTGATGGGGGAGTGGTGATGAGTGGTATCCCGAACCACTTGCTCCTCAGGATATGTCTACACAGCAGCTGGGAAGGTGCTTCCTAGCAGAGTTAGATGGGTACACTAGTTCTGCTCAAGCTGGTGCGCTAAAAATAGCAGTGTGGTCCGGTGGTTCAGACTAGCCACCAAAGCACAAATCCTTCTGGGTTAACCCAAGCCACTGCCTGTGCCACCGTGGCCACACAACTATTTTTAGCATACTAGCTCAAGCAGAGCTAGTGCATATGTCTACCCATGTGTAGATGTAACCTCAGAGACAAAACTTAGCCATCTTTGCTCCAATCTGCATAATTTGGGAAGCAAGCATTGCTGAGGCTGATCCAAAAAGTGGGTGATCTGGACAATTTATGTTGAACTTTGTCTAGTATCTGTTTTTACTTTAAAATCAAGAGCTATTGTTGTGGTGAATAAAATGACTATGCTTCCACTGAAATGTAATGCTTTACTGGTACTTGCACATTCCCCCAGGTGCCCAGGGATACCTCCAGTGGTTTAGGGGATGAAGGGGGTAGGTTTTCTTGTGGAGGAAACTGGAGGGAGCTGCTCGCCTGCCTTGGGTGCCTGTCAGGTCCACCTACATGTGGGTGGCTGCTGGTAGTTTTGGGGTGGTTCTCTGTACCTATGGTGGGGAAGATAGGATCCCAGGGCTTGTTAATTTATTGTTTTATGCATTCTTGACGTCTTTGTCATTAGTTTCTTACAGTGGTATTTTTAAGGTTATCCAACTATTCATAAAGAAAGACTTATCAAAGCCTGGCATAACACTGAGTGTATATGAAGAAGAATCTAAAATGGGTATCCTTGAAATTTGTATGTCTGTGTTTAGAATCTGAAGATAAATTTTTATTAAAAGAAAAAAAGGAGCAGGCGTTCCAATGTGTTAGCTATTCCCACCGATTATAAACTCTTTATTGGCATTGGGTCGAATTAAAATTAAATTCCTCTCTTCAATCCACTGTTGGACTACTTTAATTTTCTCTTGGAAACTATGGTATACCGACATTACCACATGTAAAGCTTTTATGGTATCTGTGTTTTCTCATTAAAGAAAGAAGTCTATGCATGTAGACACCAGAGCCTGTCCTTTTTAAAGCACAAAGTACACAGTTAGCAGCTGTTCAAAAACTTTTTCTTGTTATCTCTATTTGTTTAAATTGCTAAATTGCTTCCATAAAATGCCTGCAAACATAAGGGAATAATTTGTTTAAGTGGATCAAGACTGTCTGAAAAAAAACCCTGAAAATAAACTCAATATTTTTCCTTCCCTTCTCTTGTTCCAGTATCCGGCTGCCCTGATGAATCTTGGAGCCATTCTTCATCTCAATGGTAAACTCAGAGATGCTGAAACAAACTACCTCCGTGCTCTCCAATTTAAGCCAGACGATGTCATCACACAGTCTAATCTTCGCAAACTGTGGAATATCATGGAAAAACAAGGTTTAAAGACGTCTAAAACATGACACAGAAAAAAACTTCTTTTTCTTTAAATTGACTCAAATCCAAAACAAAACTTCCAGGAAGTTATCTGATCAAAGCTCTCATTGGACTTGACTGCAAGAGTCAGGGGGTCTTAATTGCTGCTAGGAGAACCTATTCTGGTTTTTGGCATAACTTTTGTTGCCATAAAAATAAAGGGAGATTCTTTGGATGCTTCACAAAGGACTTAAGTATTAACCCGCAAAAAATAAAATAAAAAATAAAACCATAGCACTTAAAGGAGGGTATTTTGGCATACTTGACAAGTTATCACAGTTAAACCCATATTACTCTTTTTCATGTGAGTTCTTGAAAAGTATACTGTCCTGAAAACACTAAGGGAGAACTGTATAGCATACACCCAGCCACATGGGAGTAAAAAAGATAATACTAGCTTAAAGTATTTGCTGAGACTATAACTCATTAAAATGTATACTAAATCCAATGTGTTTGCAGTTTGTCTTAATGCTGCTGTATCTCTCTTTAGAACCACCTGCTTATCAATTTCAGACTGACACAGACGTATTTTTTTTTTAAATACCTGTCACTTGCGGTTAGATGACAGTATTGACAGTTGTTTACTGACAAGTGCACATATTTTTTCCGACTGTTAAGAGTTTTGATGTAGTTTACTTCAGATACTCAGTTGAGTTGAGTAGACGAAACAAGCAAGGACCAGCTCAATGTGTGACATTGGACCAGTATAAAAGAATCTGGAAGCTATCACTAATGTCATGAATTATCCATATTTACACAGAAAACAGATGTTTGCCCTGATATCAAAAAAGTGCGGTCAGGCTGTAACCTTAAAAAGAAGTTCTTTTTGGCCTTCTAGAACACTGTGTTTTACTCCTTTCACGTTACTGTCAGATAAGTCCAGTTTTGGACTGGACATCTCGATGCTGTTCAGCTTGCATTATTTTTGCAAGAATTCAACCAGAGTGAGTTTGGGAAGTGTTGATACTTAGAAATGGAACAAATGCAGCTTATCAGAATTTTTTTTTTGAAAACAGAACTTTTTGTAATGTGCTACTAGTTAAAGGGACTGACTTTTAGAAGCTAGCAGAGAATCTGCACAACATTGTAGACTAACAGAAGTGTGTAACAATGGTTGCCAATTATTCTGAGTATTTTTGACAATGGTGTTCATTTTTAAAACTATTATCTACTTGGATTCTAACCAAATATTAGGAATCCATTTTGTTTTCTTACATGCACAGTTACAACAAAGTTACATTTCTAGTGTTTTTTATTTTTATTTGGGCTCTTTATTGTATTATTCTTCATTTAAAAAATTGTAAAATAATTTATTTTAAGTTGCAGCCTATTGAAGCTTTAGTCTGTGTTTTCCCAAACCATTTGCTAACTGCTTTCTTTTGTTGGAAAAAGTATTAGAATTTATAAGAAAATTTACTTTTTCATTTAATGACCTGTTGATATCTGCTTCAATGTTCATTTCACGAGTGGTAAATATAACGTTAAGTGATGGAGCACCTTTAACTGAAGCAAGCTTCTTCAGGCTCTGTTAAAACCTTTTATAATAAAAAATCTTTTTTTTTTCTTTTTTAACTATAGAGCACCATTCCATTGCTGTGTACTTCTGGGAGAATAGTTTGCTGTATGGTATTTATTTATTTATTATTCAACTGCAGCAGCGTTTTCTTTCATTAAGCCAGTAGTCTGCAACTGTTGCTATCTTCTTCATTTGGCTTTTGCTGCATTTTTATGTGGGTAGCATGTGTACTTAAGGGAAATGTGACAATTTATTGTACATTCTCCCCATACACACTACAGATTTAGATCTATATTAAAGGATTTTGAGAAGTAACTATTTCAAAGTTGGTATAGTCACAATTTGTTATAGTGTTTTGTCTTTTTCTCTCCAGTGAGCAATGCTATGTTTAATGACTAGGTTCACAATGGGGATACCAAAAGGGATGCATTTTTTGTTAAGAAAGTGTCAAACCTTTTGTCAAATAACGATATGGCTGTGAAAGCAACATGGAATGCTCAAAAGTTGAATTTCAACTTTTTCATCATCGCCCATTGAAGCCAATAATAAAAATAAAATGGTGTCTGGAATTTATTCTCCACCTTTCACTGCGTTTCTGAAAAATTGTAAAAATAAATTAGATATTAGACTCTGACTGAATTCAGTATATAACTGTGGTATCCTGCAGCTTTATTTATTTCAAGTCATCAAACTTTGGTGATCATAACTTTTCACTGTATTCTTTGTCTCTCCCTTTTAACATGTGTTCATTCTTGTTTAGTGGTTATTCATTGCACAACAGAGTGACACTCATAGGTGATATATTTTCATGGTAGCATTGATAACTGTCTGTTTAAAAAAAGAAAAGAAAGAAAAAAGGACTAATGGAAGTTTAACAAGAATGTCCCTGAACACATTTCAATATAGGACTTAACTTTCTTCTTTTGGAATCATTTAAAAAATGTATTTAAAATATGTGTCTCTGCTCAGGGATTTATGGCGGATTATTGCAGACAGTGCTAAAAAAATAAAAGAGCACAAGGGAAGTTTACTCAATTAAATTTTTATTTTTTGAAAAACTGTTATTTGTATAAATTATCAAGATTTGTAGGCTTTCCTTTTTGTAGAAATAATTGTTTGTGCCAGCTAAGAGGATTTCAATTTTGTTTTCAATAATAAAGCATTGATAACAAATACATGTTGTGCAAGTCTCGATCTGTTACTATAATATAACTTATATTAACTGCATTTTTAATTACTGTAAATTAATAACATATTGGCTGTATGCTTTTTGATACAAAATTAGATAGGATTGCCGCAGTGTAAAAGTCTATTGGATCTAGGCATTCTACTACACTGTACTTCCTTTTAAAAAGACATTCAAACAGGTCATAAATGGCACAGTTGGTGAATGTGTAATTGTTCACATGCAGTCAAATCCTGGTCCCAAACTGAGCATATGGCCTTGTGCTGAGGAGGCAGTCATCGTTGTCCCCCACGTCATGGTTTCACCAATACCGCAGTTGCTACTATAGCCTCAGGACTGCAACAGGTCCTAAAGTCACTGCTGCTCCCCTACATGGGAGACTTTGCCAGTGGATATACTCCACCACGTGTGCCAAAAACCTATTCATTCAGGCAGCCCCTGCAGAGCTGGGCTCCTTGGTGCAGTGGGCATCAGCTTTCCCACATCCAGATCCCTTCCCGGGTCTGTGGTATTCAGGGTCTTATGAACCAACAGATGGATGAGGGCAGGATTTCCTCCATAGTCTCAAAAAAAGTGTTCAGTAATGTGGCCCGGTTATACTGGATGCTGGGTTAGTGGTTGTCAGCGGTTCATTTTACCATCATGTCTCACTTTTATCTGAACAACTCAAGTCCCACCTTCAGGTGAGTTAGAGACAATGGTCACTTTGCCTATATAGGTTTCAGTGGAGGCAGCAAAGCTTATTTCTCTGCACATAGGTTGTCCAGATGACTCAAACTGGAGACTAACCTCAGAGTCATGAAGCAGAACCTCTGTGGTCTTTAGCTTGTACATACCCTCCTCCTGAATTCCCAGCTTTTCCCCTCATCATTCCCCCTTGAGGCCCCATCAGCTTGATGCCCCACACATTGAGCCCTCAAATCTGCACCTACTCTCCCTGCTTGTAAGCTTTGGAGGCAGCAGGCTACTAGTCATTGCCTCTTCCTCACTGTCCTCACACAATTGATGGACAAAGAGATCACAGGGTGAAGGTAGCAAGAGAGTCTTCTGGCCCTCAAAACAAGAACCACAGTCATGCCTGGCAACTGGAAAGAGACACTCCAGGGCAATCTCTGCTCAATCACTGCAGCCTTTGTGAGATGCATGGAAGAGAATTTAACCAGGAACTAGTACACAGGAAATCCAAAGAGAATCCCATGCAGCAATTTAAATGTGTTCCCTCTTTTCACTTACAATCTTGAAAATTAGATAAGACTGAGACCTTACTCAGACACTGTCCAGGTCCCACCAATTGGCTGCTCCCACAACTTGAGAAAGCCTGCCTTAGTTCACACTGATGATGAATGTTTAATCAGTCTGAGATGTGGTAATATAATGATAAAAAGCTGTGTCATAAGGAATCAAATATGTGCTGTACCTGGTGTATGTCTGGGCGGCATGCTGATTGCTGTAGTCACATGAGACTGGGTAAGGAATTGCAGAAAATCACTTTCTTCCAACATTAGTGAAAGAACTTTATTATAATTCTCAGACACACACACACACAAAAACAACCTAGGCTCAGAGTACGTATCTGTAAATTAAGAGATGTTGTAATTATCCAAAACCCAAGCATTACAGATCCAGGAAATATTATAATGAAAAGAAATTGAAACATCTTAACATGGATGGAAATGCACAGTGAAAGCAGAAAAAACAACCTTAACTGTGCCCTGAGATGATACCATGCAATGGCTAAAAGCTTATGATTAAGGCAATTCAGTGTTTGTGGTCCCATGTCAGATGAAACTGAGCTTTAAAGATGCATGAGATTTTTTTTCCAATATTTTCCTCTTATGGTGCAGCAACTCATTGGTTTATTACTGTAGTCCTTGAGTTCAGGGTTACAGACATGTTTAAGAGTAAAAGTTTAATGAAGCATTTTTTGGGACTGAAATATCCATGTAAACAGAAGATGGACCTTCCAGAGCACTATAAGAAAAATGTTAGATAGCATGTAGGGCTGCCAGTTCAGGATTATTTATATTTTGAGAGTTTTACTTTAAATATATTTCCATTTGCAGCCTTTAAAAACACCTTAAAAGTAAATACATTTTAAATGTTAAGTATTGTAAATAATGGCTTTAGTGAGCATTTTCATGGAAGGCTTGTTAGGTTTTCATTTAACTCTGTGTGTGCATACTTGTGCACACGCTCATGGCTATGTTGAAAGGATCCATGTGGAGGATTCTCTGCACCTTGAACCACATCTTTAAACCACAATTTGAGGACTTCAATAACTCAGGCATAGGTTAGGGGTTTGTTACAGGAGTGGGTGGGTGAGATTTTGTGGCCTGCATTGTGCAGGAGGTCAGAATAGATGATCATAATGGTCCCTTCTGACCTTAAAGTCTATGAGACATGGGTTCACATTTTGCCTCTAAAGTCTTGTTAAAAGCTCCATGTAAAGAGTTTCATGCTGGAAGCCATTTGCAATGCACAACAATGACAACCTGGGGCATAGATAACCTAGGAACAATTTAGTATTTTCTTTAGCGCCATCTACTGGCACACTATCTATTAACTAACTTTCTACATACAGAGAAAGCCATCTCTTTCGTAGAGCACTCTTGGAACTTTTTTGTGTGTAAACTTTGCATTCATGGAAGTGAAGGTTTAGTAGCTTGAGCCAGAAGGTACGACAGTTTGGCAATATGCACAAATGGGAATTTGGATAAAACAGTCAAATATGAATCTGAATTATAATTTAAACTGAAGTGTAAAGATCTGAAAAGCTAATAATGCATAGCCTGCTGTACCAAGAAATCCCAGGAAGTAAGATTGTTTTAAGATTATTTTGTTTATTTCTTTGTTATGTTATTAATGTTCAGGAATTACTTGCACATAGAACTTTTTCCTTTCACTCAGACAATTTTTTTTTCATAATTTTCTGGAGAGAGAGATTTTATTTGGTCTCTGATTTTCTTGGGAACAGTGTTTTTACAAGTCCAAATTTTTATTTATTGCAATGAGAAATTAATTTTAAATGCAACAATTTCCTTTTTTTTTTTTTTTTTTTTTTTTTTTTTTTGACATTGGTGGTTGCAATACCACAGTAAGATTCCTTAGAATATGTCAGGGACTAAATTAATACAATATATTGCTTCTTTCATTGTACAAAAGTGTTGTTCTTTTTCTTTTCTGGTTTGTTTCCACTCTGCAAAGTCTCCAGGCCTACAAAATCTAAAACTACTCTGCATAGCCACAAATAGTGGAGGTTCCTCTGAGGTTGTTAGGACTTGTACATTGCATACTAATGTATTTTGTGTGTGGAGGAGGAAAGGGATGCCAGGAAGACTTATCCTTGCTGTGGGGTGTATGGTGAAACTTGTTAATATCTTAAAACGGCATATTGAATCTTCTTATTTCTCCTTAGTCTAGAAAAGTCCCTTTTACCACCATGAGTTTATGGAATTGTCTTACATTCTTTTATTGATTCAACACAAAGGAATGTTTTACAGCTGAATTAAAAAAATCATAATACTAATAAATAACGTAGAGCTCCGTCAGTTGGGACAAAGGCAATAAAGGGGTGAAATCAATTACACCATCAATGGGTCTGTTGTCGGAAGAAAGCCTAGTCTTTCAAAATGATTATTCCACCCATTCAACTAGAGTTTCTCCATCAGGGTTGTGTTTGGCAACTAATCTCAATTTGATTTGCAGGGTTACTAGTCTGGTATTTTTTTCAAAGAATAAATTCATTGGAAAAAATTATATATACAATTATCCCATTTGATCCCATAGGATGACTGGTTCCTGGTTCCCTTTTGGTTCATTTTCTCAATATCCTCAGAGAGTAGGAAGGCTATTTTCTCCTGAGCTTCCGTACAATTAGAGGCAAAGAACATTTTTTTTGCACTGAACTGAGTCTTGCACTGAACATTAGCCTTATAGCCAGAGAAGCTAAGAAGAAACAAAACATGTTTGGGTTTTGAGTAGTACTGCATCACATTCTACTGCATCTAAATTCTACTGTAAACCAACATTACTGGCAGCCATTTTTCAATCTCAGAATTACAAATGGGTTAAAGGAAATACCATTTCCAGTTAGAAGAACCATTGATGCTAACCCAATGTATTTAGCTCTCCATCATGCTGGAAAAGGGCCTCCTTAATACTAATTACCACATAGGAGAACTTTGATCACCTTTATTTCCCATGCTGTACAGTACTATACATGTTTACACAAATAGTTTTAATATGTCATCTACTGAAATGTTTAGTTCTGATTGGGCAGGAAAGAAAGATTAAGTACTCCGCTCAAAGCTTTTGTGATCTCTCATTAGTTGTAATATATGAACGCCAATAAACTATGATCTTATAATTTATCTTGAATTTAGTTAATTTGGAGAATTTGAAAAAAACATTGCTGACCTTTTTAGTCATCATTTCTTGATCTTTATAATTTGTAAATAGATTCAAGTCAGTTTTCTTTATAATTTGTAAATAGATTCAAGTCAGTTTTCTTAAGTGCTTTTCATAGCGACCTGCATGACACTTTGTATTAAAAGCTCTAACCTTTTTAGGTTTTCCTCATCTCAGTGGCACATTAGCCTTGTCTCTCCACATCATTGTTTTAGTTGCAGTGCACTTTTGGTATTGTGTGTTTTAATTTTGAGCTATGGGTGACATTTTCCTTTACCCAAGAACACTAGTGAAGAAGATTATTCATATCAAACAGGTGGGGTTTTTATAAAATTCCTAAGCAAAAAAATAATAGGTCACGGTTATGTTTGGTAATATGCTAGCTAAGAAGTATTCCACAACGTATGCTACAAAGGAAATTGTCTCTGCAGGTGTACTGAGAAGCATAAATGCATTTCTCCTTTCCTGTGGCAGTATGCTGGGAGGAATAACGCCAGTTGACATCAATAGGATGTCAAGCCTGCAGCAGAAGAAGGTCCCTGCCGTGGCGATGCTCATTGCCAATGATCTCCTGTGCTCTAAAAAGAGTATTTATGAGTTTGGAGCGAGAATGATACCTGGTATTTCTCTAGCACTCATCACCAGACTGTTTTACAAACCATAAGTAACAGTCTCCTCACCCTTACAAGGAAGCTACTTCATGTACATAGAGAAACTATTTAGCCCAGTAGCAGAACTTGAAATAGCAGCTAAGAATTCTGATTCCATTAATTTCCCTAAGAAGTAAATAACATTGCCTTTCACATAGGCAGAGAGGGAAGGAAGTGATATAGTGTTTACACAAGAGAACCTGTTCTGCTGACCATAGCTTTAGGACTCAGGGCCAGGGTTAAATGAACAAGATGGACTGGAACTACTCCAAGGCCTCAGTGTTGGGGGACAAGGCTGATCCTACATAGATCCAGGTGTTCTCTCTGATACGTGTGCAAGGGGTTAAAGCCCTGAAGCATGGCCATGGCTGTCCTGGGTCAGTTGACTTGGTCTCATGGAGCTGCAGCTGTGGGACTAAAAGTTGCTCTGTAGATATTTGGGCTTGGGCTGGAGCCCAAGCTCTGAGACCCTCTAACCTCCCATTTGAGCCTGAATGTCTATACAGCAATTTTTCAGCCCTAGAGCCCGAACCTCACAAGCCCGAGTCAGCTGACGTGGGCCAGCTGCAAGTTTTTTATCGGCCGTGTAGACATACCCTGTGAGAAGAGAGCAGGGCAAACTGAGAATTATAGCAGCCGTAACAATCCTAACTTGTGGCAAGGCCTGATAGGAAATAGGAAATGCATCCAACTGACAGGCCTGGAGTAGATATCAAGGGGAGTCAGGCTGCTTAGGCAGGCTATCCTGGAAGCAATGGGCAAATGAGCCCATTTTTCTTCTGTTGCATGTTGTGAGCATGTTTTCACTGTAAGAACTATGGGAAGACTAACTGGAATAAAGCCTGAGACCATATGTCGTTTTGGTCTCTTTGGATATAGCTTAAAATAAAGTGACTGTGATAAAGGGACATTTCTTTGGCCTGTTGCAAGCCTTATACATAGGGCCCTACCAAAAACATGGTCCATTTTGGTCAATTTTATGGTCATAGGATTTTTAAAATAATAAAAAATATGTAAATCTGAAATTTCATGGAGTGGTAATTGTGGGGGTCCTGACTCAAAAGGGGATAATAGGGGGGGTCATGGTATTGCCAACCTTACTTCTACACTGCTGCTGGTAGAGGCACTGCTTTCAGAGATGGGAGGTCAGAGAGCGGCAGCTGCTGGCTGGGAGCCCAGCTCTGAAGGCAGCACCAGCAACAGCGCAGAAGTAAGGGTGGCAATATCATACCATGCCATCCTTACTTCTGCGCTACTACCTTCAGACCTGGGTTCCTGGACAGCAGCTGCCACTCTCCAGCTGCCCAGCTCTGAAGGCAGCAGCACAGAAGTAAGGATGGCGTGGTATAATATTGCCACCCTTATTTCTGCACTACTGCTGGCGGTGTTGCCTTCAGAGCTAGGCACTTTGCCAGCAGCTGCTGTTCTCCAGCCACCCAGCTCTGAAAGCTGTGCAGAAGTAAGGATGGCAACAATCTTGCAAACCGCCCTCTTCCCCCACCCCCCATGCAGTCCCCTTTTGGGTCAGGACCCCGAGTTTGAGAACTGCTGGTCTCCCCTATGAAATCTGTATAGTATAGGCTAAAAATACAAAAAAAAAAAAAACCCTCAATTTCCCAGTGGAGACCAGATTTCATGGTCCGTGATGCATTTTCCATGGCTGTGAAATGGTAGGGCCCTCCTTATACACTAAAGAAGCCCAATTCCTCAGAAGCCCAATTTTCCCCCTCCTCACATGCCCATGTGATTTTTTTCCCCGCAACAACACTTTTGGTCTCTCATGCCTCACCAAAGAGCAATAAAAAATGACAGCATGTTCTTTTGCTATATTTTTAAGCCAAGAAATGGGAAGAAATCCATACAATTTTGGACAAACGTGTTTCTGTACCAATGAAAGAACATATAGAATCATAGATTTTTAAGGCCAGCAGGGCCTATGGTTCTCTATCCTGACTTCCTGCATATCGCAGGCGATAGATTTCACTCACTGAAAAAACTGAGGCAATGCCAGGAATCAAAGCAGATCTCCTGACACTTAGAACTGTGCTTCAGCTACAGAATCATCCTTCCTATTTACCTGAATCCCTTTCTTAATGGAAAGGGAGCTAACGTATTGTGTTTCTTCATTAAATATGTTCGAAATAAAATGCCGGAAAACAGCAAAAATATTGCAAAAGCACCTTATAAAAGAATAGGTTACAGATTAACAGGCCTGACCTTTTGCTTCATATAATCAGTAACGCTTTTTCAACCAATTGCTTCATCATAGACCAAACTTGTTTCAGCATCTGCTTTTCCATCTGCTGGACGTTTTGTTTCTCAAAACACAGTGCTAATTCTGCAAAAAATATAATGAGATAATTGACATTACCATGGGTCAAAAAACACCCTCAAACCTGCCACTACTGAGAAATACCTTTCCAAATGAGTTTCTGTGAAGTTTGCAGCAGAAGAGCAGAAATAATTTTGATGCAAGTGTATGCTAATTGGCTTACCTCAAAAAATGATCATAATGTAGCAATGCATACTGTTAAAGTTGAAGTTCAGCATGAGAAGCAGTTAGATATTGTAATTCAATTGAAAAATAAAGGAGTGGATATTTTTTCAGTCACATAACACAAGAACCAGTGATCACCTAATGGAATTAATAGGCAGCAGGTTTAAAACAAACAAAAGGAAGTACTTCTTCACATAACGCACAGTCAACCTGTGGAACCCACTGCCAGAGGATGCCATGAAGGCCAAAACTATAACTGGATTAAAAAAAGAATAATGGAGGACAGGTCTATCAGTGGCCCAGATAGTCAGGAATGCAGCCCCATGCCAAGGGTGTCTCTAAGCCTCTGACTGACAGATGCTGGGACTGGATGACGGGATGGATCATTTGATAATTGTCCTATTCTGTTCATTCCCTTTGAAGCATCTGGCACTGGTCACTGTCAGACCATCAGATACTGGGCTAAATCAACCATTGGTCTCACCCAGTGTGACCATTCTCATGTTCTTAAATCACTCGCTGGAAGAATAAATGGACACAAATCTGACATCAGGAATCATAACATTCCAAAACCAGTCGGAGAACACTTCAACCTCCCTGGTCACTCAATAACAGACCTCAAAGTGGCAATTCTTCAACAAAAAAAACGTCAAAAACAGACTCCAACGTGAAGCTGCAGAACTGGAATTAATTTGCAAACTAGGTACCATCAGATTAGGCCTGAATAAAGACTGTGAGTGGTTGGGTCATTACAAAATCTAATCTTAATTTCCCCAATACTAATTTCTCCCTACTGTTACTCACACCTTCTTGTCAACTGTCTGTAATGGGCCACTCTCTTACCACTCCAAAAGTTATTTTTCCTCCATTGGTATCCTGCTGTTAATTGATTTATCTCATTAGACTGACTCATCACACTTGGTAAAGCACCTCACATCCTTTCATGTATTTATACCGGCTCCTGTATCTTTTACTTCATACATCTGATGAAGTAGGTTCTAGCCCACGAAAGCTTATGCCCAAAGAAATTTGTTAGTCTCTAAGATGCCACAAGGACTCCTTGATTTTTTTGCTGATACAGACTAACACGGCTACCACTGAAGCCTGATTTACAACTGATTGTATAGTTGCTTTCACTTTGCTTCCTTATTATAAACGAAATAGGGGATAGCTAGATCTTCTGGAATTCTAGCTAAATGGAAATGACAATGCTGGGTAAACCCAAAATTGTCATGTATAAGTTGACTACTACCTATTTGGAAAATGGAACTTAACTTATAGAAGGGAGAAAGCTTATGTATTCATCTGGTCACTTCTTTTGGCCATGTCTACACTAGCACTTACATTGGCAAAACTTTTGTCACTCGGGGAGGGGAGTGAAAAAATCACCACCCACCCGAGCCACTTAAGATTTGCTGGCATAAGCGCTCGTATGCACAGCGCTAGGTCTGCAGGAGACACGCTACCCATGGAGCTGGTTTTATTATGTTGACGGGAGAGCTCTCGCCTGTCGAAATAACACGGCTACATGAGAGCTCTTACAGCTGAACAGCGTGCCACTGTCAGCTTGTAAGTGTAGACATGGCCTTTGTCTTCACATAGCCCCTGTTCTGTCTGTGGCTATTTTCACCTCTTGCTGTTACATCCATTTTAGCTAGTAGTACAGTCCTGAAAGTACTGATTTGTTTCTTGTAGTTATCTATAAAGCAGGGGTTGGCAACCTCTGGCATGCAGCTCGCCAAGGTAAGCACACTGGCGGATCGGGCCAGTTTGTTTACCTGCCATGTCTGCAGGTTCGGCCACTCGCGGCTCCCACTGGCCGCAGTTCGCCGCTCCAGCCCAATGGGGGCTGCGGGAAGCGGTGTGGGCCGAGGGATGTGCTGGCCGCTGTTTCCCACCATCCCCATTGGCCTGGAGTGGCGAAACGCAGCCAGTGGCAGCTGTGATCGGCCGAACCTGCGGACGTGGCAGGTAAACAAACTGGCCCGGCACGCGAGCTGCGTGCCAAAGGTTGCTGACCCCTGCTGTAAAGCATCCTGCACGCTTATGGTACTATATAAATAAAAATAATTAGCTTTTATGTCTCATGCATGGAACTGTCAGTAATACAGGGGAGCCCCAGTCTATGTACTAAATAAATAACTTGCACTCTTAATACATTTTTTTCTATGTACCTCTCTTTTTACCACTTAACTGACTAGAAGACAGTGATAACTTAAATGTAAGAAAATGTAAATTCCCTCATATACCCAGTGGTGAGCTGGAGCCGGTTCGCGCGAACTGGTTGTTAAATTTTGAAGCGGTTTTGGAACCGGTTGTTAACCCGCTTCCCTGCGGGGAGGGGGCACTGCAGCGTTGATGGGCTCCAGCCGGGAAGTGTGTAATTCCTCCTCTGGCTGCCGGGGGCGCTGCACTGCGGGAACCATGTGGGCCGCCGCCTGGCACTGGGCATGGCCCTGCTGCTGCTTCCCCGACCCCTGGGGCTCCCGCTGCTGCCTGGTGGGTCCCCGGCTGCTCTGCTGGGCCTGGGCTGCGTCCTGCTGCTCGGGCTGCTCTGAGCTGCTCTCCCCGTGAGTACCCGCCACCCTGCCCACAGCCAACCCCTGCGGCACCCCCGCCCTGCCTGCACCAGTCCCGCATCCTCTGCCCGCAGCCAGACCCTGTCGCACCCCCTACCCTGGCTACAGTCAACCTCTGCCGCACCCCCCTGCCTGAAGCCAGCCCCACATCCCCCACCCGCAGCCAGCCCCTGCCGCATCCCCTGCCCTGCCCGCACCAGCCCCGCACCCCCTGCCCGCAGCCAGCCCCTGCCGCACCACCTACCCTATCTCCAGCAAACCTCTGCCGCACCCCCCTGCCTGAAGCCAGCCAGCCCTACACTCCTCTGTCTCCAGCCCTACCAACCCCTGTCGCACCCCCCCTGTGGCCCTGCCTGAAGCCAGCCAGCCCCACACACCCCTGTCTCCAGCCAGCCCCGCACTCCCTGCTCTGCCTGCAGCCAGCCCCTACCTCTAGTCAGCCCCTGCCCTGCCTCCAGCCAGCCCCACACCTCCCGTCTCCAGCCAACCCCGCACCCTCTTGCCTCCAGCCAACCTTGCACCCTTCTGTTTCCAGCCAGCTCTGCACCCCCTGCCCTCCCCGCAGCCAGCCCCACACCCCCTGCCTCCAGCTAGCCCTGCAACCCGTCCCTGTCTGCAGCCGGCCCCACGTCCACTTGTGCCCTGCAGTTCACAGGGCAGTAACCCTGCACACCTGCTTCAATGAGGGGGGCAGGGAGCAGCTGGGACCCACACATGTGCACACCCTAGGGTGACCAGACAGCAAGTGTGAAAAATCAGGACATGGGGTGGGGGGTAATATATAAGAAAAAGACCCAAAAATCGGGACTGTCCCTTTAAAATCGGGCATCTGGTCACCTTAGCACACCCCCAGGGAGTGGTGGGGACCCACACATGTGAAACGGATCTCGTTTCTAGTTCAGGCCCATCTTTTTAAAAAAGAACTATAGGTAGGGTTAACATACATCTGTATTTTCCCGGACATGTCAGGGTTTTTGGGTCTTAAATCGCCGTCCGGGAAAATTTGGACCTATGGTAACCCTATTGGTACAACAAATACATACTGTGGCACATCCCTTAAATCAGAACTTTTTACAGGGAACCGGTTGTTAAGTTTTGGCAGCTCATCATTGCATACACCCATGATCAGAGAAATTCAGAAAGCTGTAACAATTGTAGATTGCTTTACACAGGATAAGCAGCATCACTTGGTGTTGGATTTCTGCTTTTAAATCAACATTGGGAATAATATAACCATTCTCCATTTCTTCAAGGGGAATTGTAGAGGTTCCAGCCATCTGCTAAATTAAGCAACAGTGATTATTATGAACATGTACTACAGACCTGCTACAAAGGAGATAATAACTTTGTGCACATAACTAAGCCCTCGGAGGTTGCTGGATTCTCAAAGATGGATACCAAATTTAACGGAGCAGAAGATTTTTTTGTTTTGTTTTGTTTTTTTAGCGTAGTCTCATTCATTGCAAAGCTTCAGTGGTAGGAATAGTTTGCCCTAATTCTTCTACATGTAGCTACAGCATACCCTCAGTTTGGGGAAATGTCTGGATGGCTAAGATAGTTAAATAAATACCCTGCTGTGCTGACAGTTTTCTTGTTCTCGTTTTCTCTTGCCAGGAAACTCTGGCTAGTGGTACTTTGAGAAAGTTGAATGCAATAGCGCAGATTTTGACAGATAAAACTGTGGTAACAAGGCTGAGGCACAGGGAGACAATAACAATGACTGTGACAAAGCTTGAAAGTAGGAGGTTTCACAATGGTCCTTCCACTTATAGGCCTGTTTCATTAAATTGACAGCCCTGGTCGCCTCATTGGCCACAAAGTTTTTCCAGGTGACCTGTCTCCATTTTACATCAACTTAGCTCGTAAGGATGAAATCTGGGTCGATGACTTCTGAGGGGCCAGGGCTTCATTGTAAATTCTTTGGGAAAGGGGGATCTTTTTGTTATGGTTGTATAGTGTCAGGCACAATAGGGTCCCCAATGATTTATTCAGGTCTTAGGTGTTACCACAATAGACCATTTTCTTTATTCTCACACTGCATATATACAGGGTATTTTACATAAAGGGAAGTTCAAGTTCCCAAGTGTACTATTTTTTCCATGAGGCTTTACTGCCTTACATAGGCAAATTATTTACTAAGAGCACTGAGACAGCAAAGCTGTTCTAAAACATCTACATTAGAGTGGGGCCAGCACTGGTCACTAATCCAGTGAGTGTGTTGTTTTTACAGTACAAGGTCACATTATCAGATAATAACAGGGCCTCATTGGAAGGGAAATTTCTTTCATATGTTCAGAAAAATACAATTTACTGGAAGATATTTCCCCTCTGAATGCCAGGAGAGCTTCTGTTAGTGGTGTTACAGTATCCAATTGAGAGCTAATTTATGTTTCGGTTTGTCAAGTGCAGTTATAATTATTTTAGTGCAGTACTGAAAGTATGCTAACACCTGATAAGGAGGTGATCTTTCTGCTGTTCCCCAGCAGAGACACCCACCATCTGCAAAAAGCATTATTTCTAGTCATTTTTAGTATAACGTCTCTCATGACACTCTTTAACTGCACTGCACAGTCTACTGAGCAATGTGGTTTGAAAATTGATTAAAAGCCCTAATTATTGTAACAGGACTATAATCATGATTGATAGGACAAAGCTAAGTAATCAAGGAAAAAGAAACCTGTGCTAAAATTTCTTTTGCTACAATCAAAGTATGTAATTGATGGAAGTGAAGTTGTCTGAAGTGTGTTCAAGCACAAAATAAGGTGGGGGTGGGGACAGGGGGAGTGCTAGGCCCCACTGGAGCCCCTCCAGAGTTCCAGACCCACCCCCCCAAGGGGTCTCACTTTTCCCTAAGGTTAGGCCACATGGCCTCAAAGCCTCCAAGACTGAGCATCTGGGATTCAGAACCTGTTTCACACACTGTGAGCTCTGCTCAGCTAGTCCTGAGACTGAGACAGACTCCTGGTCAGAGATTTTTACGCTCTTCAGAGACCAATGCACCTCAGCAAGTATTTGCAGTGACATCAGGCAGACTTTTCAAAACAGAGTGGAGTTTATTAGTCAACTGGAATATAGCATAGGGAAGGCCTTAGGTTAGCATGGAGAAGCAAAGGTTAAGACATAGTCCATCCTGGCCAAGTCAGCATTTCACTCAGCCAAGTTGCCGGGAAATCTCTCTTTCTCAGTCCCAAGTGAAACCTCTGTCCTCTCTCCGAAAGCCAGCTCTTATCACCTCCTGCTGACCTCTGCTGAGTTCACATGATCCGCCTGCCGGAGATTCCTGTGGATAGGTGTCAGTTGTTCAGTTGTTGGCGCTCCCATTGTCTTCCCAGATCCTCCACTGATATGGGTTGGTTTCAGCTAGTCTTTTAATGACCCATTCATACCACTCCATACAGTTATGCGACACACACAACCCATGTCTCCTGCTCTGCCCCATGAGCATTTTAATCCTTTTGCATCTCTAGTCAAGTAAGTCACTGCCATGCGTATCATTCATAAAAATATCACAGACAATTCCCACTTTGTCACAGGGAGGAGAAAGCTATGAATTGTGAGTATTTTAATTTTAGGGTGATTTTACATACAAAGGGTCAGAATTCTCAGCTGGGGTAAAGCTGAAGATCTAGCCCCATATGTTTTACAGAATGGGGATCAGAGAATGATGGAAATCTAGCCTTAATATTGAATTCCTTTTCTTCTGTTGATTCAAGTTACATTATTAGTGTATTATAATAGATAGGTAATTAGTTTGCTCTCTCAAAGCAGCTTCTTTTAGTTAACGGACAGAAGTTCTCAGGTTCAGTGCAATGATCAGTGAACAGTTATGGTTTCTCCTTGAAAAGATTGCTGAGTACGAACAAGCTGCTATTGCTAAAGCTGGAATTTAGAGTGATAGGATTCCAATTAATAGACCGAAGGCCCGATGTTTTATTGCATGATCTGGAATGGAAGCCATTCAGCCCTATCTTTGACATTTAGGTAGTTTAGATAACATCTTTCTCCTGGAGTTGTGCATTGAAATAAGGCAACACAGGAGGTCCATTGACCTGGTAGCATCATATTGTTGGGTACTGGGAAGATCTCATTTTGGGTGTGAGCATGGCACACCTACTACTTTGACGATGGAGGAATTTCAGAAACAAATCCACTGCCCTTGAGCAGCAATACACTCCATCACTTGCAGTTTGTCTTCGTAAGGAAATAGAAATTGGTGGTGGGGCTGGGGTGGAGGGGCTGAAAAGGTATTGGATCTGACTCCAAAATGAAGTCATAAAAATGAGGGGGATAAAGGGAGAGGAGGAACCCACAGAAAAAAAATGACACTTGGTATATGTATATTTTTTAAAACGGTTACAGAATGATGGAATTGACACCACAGCTGGGTGAAGAATGGATTTTTTGGTTTGCTAGCAATTCTAACCACAGACAAAAAAAGAGTTTCATTTTGGTTAGAACTCCCAAAAAGACATTTATTGAAATTTTTTGGCCCATTGAAAAGTGAAAGAAATGTTGAGGTGAAACTGTTTCAGTGATTTTGAAACAAAATGTTTGATTTTGATGGCTAACATTTTGTTTAGACTTTCAGGCATTTTGACAAAATCAAAGCTAGCCACTGGGCTGAAGCTTACAAGGGAGGCACAAGCATCACCACCATTTCCCTCTTTTCCCCCTCTGGCTGTTTTGTAAATTTTCACTGTGGTGGGAAATTATGAGGTGAGGGGAGAAGAGGTCAGACAATAATTACTTAATGAGAGCAGACATTGAGATTTAAAAAGTTAAAGCTTTATAACCATTAAAACACAAATTGTCAACATCACATAACCTTAAAAAACCCCTCTACATTCTCAAGAAGCATTTTATTTTACTTTGCCTATTCGTACATGATGGAAATATTTTTCATAGCTTTATGTGTGTAGTGAAATTGATGTTTACTGATGCTTCGCAATAAAAATTGAATTCTTCCAAGCCAACCCATACTGCAGGATATTGCCCTTTCCAGTGGGCTATGGGATATTCTGTAATGGGGCTTTCTTCCAATATCTCCTCTTGAAGTTGTTTTATGAAATAATTAAATAGAATGGGAGCAGGGACTTAAACTTGGGTCCCCTTAAACTTGGGTGAGTGCTCTAACTACCAAGCTGTAGAGTCATTCTCACGCTCTGAGCCAAAGACTAGCCAATGCTCTAAAGGCTATTGAATTATTTATTCAACTTTTTTGCTTCAGTTGAAAGCATTTGGCTAACTTGTCATGAATTCACAAATAGTTTCAGTCAACCCAGAATGACACTTTTCACGAATAAACTAATTTTATGAAAAATTTTGCCCAGCTGTAATTGGCTCTACTTACAACAAACCTTTTGTGTACACTTTACACTCTTAAAATGCTAATGTTGCACTTGGCATGTGTAATGTTAATATTTGAGAAAAGAGAAAATACATCTCAAAATAGTCCTCAATCATCCTGCACAGTTCAAGAAGTACTTCTACAGTACATGACAGTGATGTCCATTTCTTCTGTCTTCATTTTGCCTTGCATTTCAAGTTGATGGGATTTTCATGGCTACTTTTCTGTCAAAGATATAATAACCAATGTCTCTCTTGTTGCAGAGTTGATTTTCTTCTGCTAAAAATATCACATTTGAGATCTGTTGTGTGACAGTCTGACTTTTCTGAAAGACTCATCTGCTTGGTCTTCAAAAAATTCAAGTTTTTCCCAACACTAAAACCTTTTTATAAGTTTGCAAAAGAGGTGGTACTATATAGTACAAAAGCCAGCAAAGAAATACCTAAGCAACTGGTGGATTCTACTTTTGCAGGTAAGGCTAAAAATGAGCAAATGTATTTTGTGATCTCAGCTAGTGTGAGTGATTATGGGTAAGAGAAATTGGAACATTAACCTCGCATATTTTAAATGCATGATTGTCATTTTGTTCATTTTCTTAGCTAGACCTTAGAAAATGTAGAACATCAGATAGAAAATCTCAAAAGCTATCATTTAATTTTTAATTATTGTTTCATAAATGTTAATGAACTCTGTACTTTAAAAAGGATTAATGTGTAGAGAAAATCATTTATTTCTTTTTTCCAAATTAAGGGGAATTGTTTTGGAAATAAAGCAAAACTTTTGAAGGACACAAGATGCTTGTACCTTCCAGCACATCAGTCTAGAGGCTACAGAGCAAACACGTTAAACATAGAGAATGTAGGCCCTGATCTTTTGTGTTATTCTATATGGCTGTTGGCCTAAATTCCCCAATTATATCAGACCAGTTCTGTGGAGTTGCAGGGTTGTGCATAGAACAACTTGCCGGATAAGGGCCTTAGAGCTGCAAATGTTATTGTGGCAAAAGCATAAAAAACAAACACCTCTTAAATGTGTTCATAAAGAAAACGTAAAGGCATTAGTGATGATATCATTGGTAGTCAAAGACATACTTTATTTGATTGTTATTATTTAACATTTATATTTCAGTAGTGCCTAAAATCTACAGTCGGACTGGGATTCATTGTATTAGATGCTGTACAAACCTTTAATAAATGATACCTTAAATACTCCTGGAGGTCAATACAGAATCTCACCTACTCCCTTACTCGACGAGTAGTTCTATTGAAGACAATGGATCTACTTGTCAAGTAATGTGCTATTAATGTGAGTAAGGATGGCTCTTTGAGTATATGGGACCAGATTAGCAAAACTAGCCTGAAAACACACTTTGACTATTAGGGTAGTTGTACTGGAAAATGTGTTAAAAACTCAATATGATATGGTGCACAAACAATTACAATTTAAGAAAATGGAATGATTGGATCAATGGATTGTCCTTTCATGGTTCCAGTTTGGAACTGATTACACTAACTGCAACTCTCTATTCCCCAAAGAGACACTCTGCACCTCATATTCACTATTGGTGATATAATTATGTTACGTTTTGTACAAGTATGTCTTCTGAGGTATTGTTTTAATCTGTTGAACATTAGTATCCTGTTAAGTTGTATGTACTATCATTGTATATGAAGTTATAGAGTTTTGCTATGTATGTGCCACTGAAACATCTTGTGAAGTTAGGAACACCATCCAGGAGCCTTTCATGTACAACAATAAAAGGGCCAAATAATGTTGATGAGCCATTGAGAAGAATACAAACACTCACAAAGATTACCCCAGGAACTGTGAACAACGGAAACCTCTCAGAGATGGCTCTACACAATGGGAACTGTTTGACTCAGGTTATAGCAAGGTTCCAGCAAGGTGGACGAAGCTATAAAAGGGGGAAGTGACATCACCAAGGGGCCTCCCCCTACAACAGAGCACCTGGAAACACCTGAGGAACAAAGGCTGAACTGGGGAAGAGGCGCCCCAGGCGGGAAAGAAGGAAGCCTGCCCGTATATGGAAGCTTGGTTGACTGTTTGTACTAATAGTGAGACACTGCTTGATTCAAATCTGGTTTAGTGCATAGGATTTAAATTGCGTTTTTATTTATTTCCTAGGTAATCTTTGATCTGTACATCTGTCACTTATAATCACTTAAAATGTTGTTTCTATAGTTAGTAAATCTGTTTTATATATATATTTTTTACCTAAAACAGTGTATTGTTTAAAGTGCAAAGGGAAATCTCAGCTCAGTTAACAAAGGTTTGTTCATATTCCTCTCCACATTGAGGGAGGGGCGGACTGGGTAGTAGTTTATACTGATCAGACTTTTGACCAGGGCAAGACAGTACAGCTCTGGGGTCCTAGGCTGTGGAGTTGTAACTTCAGCTGGATATGTCCCTGCCTGTGTAAGTGTCTGTGTGAGTGCAAGTCCTGGAGAGGATTGTAACTCGTCACAGCATCACAGTGTGAGAGAGAGCCGAGGCTGGTGAGTCAGAGGGCTCAGTGGTACTCCAGTTTCAGGTTGCACCCCAGGGAAGGGCATCACACTAACCCAGAATATATATATTTTCTATTCCTTTACTGAGCTAATATTTAGAAAAATCACTTACTTTTTTTAAATTAAAGTAGGGGCCTGGGAAAGCCAACTTTGAATGTAGGCTTACCAGTTTATCTGATCTAATGAAAGCAAATGGAAAAATACAAAAGTCAGGGTGAGAATGTGTCTTGTTACCCATGGCCCTATCTTAACAAATATAAAGATTAATTGGACCCAGTCAAGGTAAAAATGCCTGATTCAATTCATCACTACATAGAACAGTGGAATATATAAGGAGAGAGAATGTCATGTGAGACTATATTACGTAAGAGAAATGAGCCTCCATCTCTCTTTTCAGATGCTATAAAAGGAATAGATTTGTTTGGGAACTAGATGCCTGGTATTATTGGAATGAATCCCTAAAAAATCCACTACAACTGCCACCCTCACGGTTACACCCGCTCCCATATTATGCATTCAAACAGTCTTTCCAGACAGGGATGTGAAGAGATGGGAAAAGTGTGAGGTCCACATTCCAATTTCAGTTACGTTGGTTTAATTCCAGAGAAATTCCACTTAAGTCAATGAGTTACACAACTGTAACTAAAACCAGAATTTAGTCTCTCTTTATTTCTTAAGTGATTTCACTTTCCATTACTTATAATACACGATATATAAGCGTCAGCAGAAGCAGCAATTATCAGCCGCTGTAACAGCAGCAACTTCAGGATAAAAAAAAAAAAAACATGTAAAAAGAAACAAGTATTATTAATGAGGCTATTGTCTTATTTCTCAAATAGGTCTTTCACTGTCTGTCACCCTAAGCCCCATTAAAAAGTGAATAGCATCTGTTGTTCACTAAAAATAAATCAGTGATGACAAACATATTCCAACTTGGCATAGAGCTGCAAAGCCTGTGTTTGGTTTATACATGTTAACTAGTTAGATTTCACTTTTTGTCCAGAAGTCCTTCACAGACAGGGAGCGAGAGCGAGGAAAGTTACTAGCTCTAATCACCCTCCCCTACAGGATTTGAATCACTTAGTAGCTGACTGTTGCTTGAATCCTGCAATGTTCTTAGATTCTTTACCCCTCCCCATTCCTTGGGAGTAAGAGATTTTTAGTTGGAATTGCACAGACATACATAATAAAGGAGTCTACTACTCAGAGTCTGAAGTACTGAGTAAATACATTTCGAAGTCAATGGAGGATTTTCATGAGCACAAATCTGTCAACATGAGTCTAAGGAGAAGTGGTGATCTTATGGTGAGAGTAGAGGACCGCAAGTCATATCTCCTGGGTTCCATTCCCAAATCTACCACTATGGGACTTTAAGCAGCTTGTGTAATTTAATTGTAATTTAATACCACAGCATAATAGCAAAATACCACACATCTTAAGAGTGGTGTCATGTTTATTTTGCCTTTAAAGCCCTTTGCATTTGTATAGGCCCTTCCATTTAAGGACTTCAGAGTAGAAGTAGTATTCTGATGGAAGTCATTTCCCCACGCCAGAGCCTGGCAGCTACGCCACAACGCCGTCCAGGACCGTCTAGTGAAGGCCATCAACCCGCGTCTGGGAGAGATCGCTGTCAACCGCACCGTCCCTGGCACCGACAGCCCGCTGCGCCCGGACATCGTCGTCACGGATGAGGTGGGAAAAAAGATCATCCTGGTCGACGTAGCGATTCCGTTCGAGAACAGGACCCCGGCCTTCCGCGAAGCCCGAGCCCGCAAGCTCGAAAAATATGCCCCCCAGGCTGACACCCTGCGGACTAAGGGTTACGAGGTGCACGTCGTCGCTCTGCTCGTTGGGGCCCTGGGTGCCTGGGACCCGTGTAACGAACGCGTGCTGAGGACCTGTGGGGTGGGCCGTCATTACGCGCGGCTCATGAGACGCCTAATGGTCTCGGACACTATCCGTTGGTCCCGGGACATTTACACCGAGCACATCACCGGCCACCGCCAATACCAAGAGTGAGCCGGGGAGACCTCGTGCACCCACACACACCCCCTGCTGGACCCTATCCCCTGAGCCCTAAACCCACCAAACCTAGCTGAATCCCGCCACGTGAGGGTCACCCCATCCCCATTACCCAGCCCGCTTGCTTATACCCATGACTGTCCCTGCCTCCCGTGGTGGACCCTCACCGTTTATCGACTGTCTCCTGATCCCGCCCACCGGTTACCCACCCCTCATTGGGGGCATTGCAGTGTGTATATATTATGTGTGCTGCCCAGCCCCAAATCACCAACATACCCCTTTACTCTGCATGTTACCCCCAATGACCAATAACTAACGCTTCAAATTTTCTGTATCGTTTATTTCTTTAAATATTCTCTAATAAAATTTAATTCTGATGGAAGTCATTTTAACTGCCAAGCACTTCATAAACCTTGTTTCCAATTTCTCAAATGGAATTTGCTCCACTTAAAAGGTTGATACATGCAATTTGAACGGAGGAAATGTATTGAATCCTTTTTTGACTCTTCCCTGGAGAATATCATGCAGCCAGTTCTGGAAATGGTGAGAGAATTGGGCAGAAACTCTGCCACCCACACCCTCATATACACAACATATGAGGGTTCTTCAGAGTGGAATGGGTCTTGATTTTATTGGAGGAAAATCCACAGAACAACTAAATATTTATTTTCCACTTTTCCCATTTCTCTACTTATTTCATTATATTTGCCTAGATTCCATTTATTTTTGACAGATATAAGAGGACAGGTTTATTGATCTAGTCATCCCTGTTTAATTTTTGCTTTAACCTTAATTTAAAATCTTGCCATATTTTCTACTTACTGTGTTTATTAAAGTGCTCTTTCTCGCCTCATGGGTTTTTGCAAGTACTCTCCCTTTTGACTGCATTCAACTGGCTGAAATGTAATACAGTTCTAAGACTCTGTGGCGTTTGAGAATGAGCATATTCTATTTAGAATCGCACAATAAATATATTTCTTTAGGAAGTTTGATTAGTTTCTATTACTTTAAGAAGATTATTAATTATTATGCTGTTATTTCATTAGAGCTAATTGGCTTCAAACATTGGAGGACAAGATTTACTCTGACTACAGCTTCAGAGACTTCTAACAGTAACCTCTAATTCATGATTTTGACAGAGTGGATTCATTTTATCTTAGTGGTTAACTTATCTTTATGTTTCCACATTTAACAGGTTGATTACATCTTTCAATGCTCTCATCTTGTTAAAATGATAGACAAAGTTGAAAAATTATATATATATACTGAACTTTCCCTAAACTAAGACTATTAAAACTCCCACTATAAAAATAAAGTGAGGATACAAGAGAAACTACCTGGCTTAAAAAAAAAAAAAAAGTACAAAACAAAAGCCAAAGAGAAATTAACTAAGATAAAGAGAGCTCTACAAATACTTTAGCATGTGAAATTAAGCTATTCCTTCACTGAGTCACAAACACCAAATACCGTTTTACATAAACAAAAATACTTTAAGGTTAGAATGTTTCCTTGGGCCCAAAGAAATCTGGGGTTTGTACTGGAGTTAGCAGTTATTAAGAGTAAGTGCAGGCAGGCCAGTCACCAGTAGACAAGAGAGCAGTAGAACAATGAGCTAAGCAGACCATATTTGTGGGGGAGCTCCTTTGAAAGTATTTTTCTAATACAAAGCGGCTCAGTGTCACAGGCTCCACTCACCGCTAGTGTCGCCTCCTCCTGGTCACTCTAAGGATTAGCTCTGGCCAGGCATTGTACCCTCCATTTGTGGTGCCTCTACCATCATCCTCTTTCACCCCACAGGCCCCTCTCGCTCCACGAATCGCAGCCTTCTCATCATGACTCAGCCCTCTGGCTAGGTCACTATGAGGTTCCCCCTTCTAGAGGTGGGGGGGAGGGGAGGAGGGAAAGGGGAACAAAATCTTTCCAGAACAAATAAGCCCAGGCAGTCAATTATCCTTTCCCTGGTCTCTGCACATCCTAGTGACTGGTAGAGGAACCAAGGCTCATTCTCTACTCTGGATTCCAGCTCAAGGGCCCTTTAATCAGCAGCCAAGGTCTACACTCCCATTTCTTGCTGCTTTCCCCCTGAGCCTTCTCTTACCTTCCCCCTCTCTGGGTTTGCCAGCCTCCCAACTCCCTCCTCGCAGGGAGTAACTGTGGACTACCCTCTATAGCCCCAAACTCTATAGTCCCTTTCCCCAGGGAGTGCAGCCCCATTTTCTGCTCTCAGCTCTTGGGCTTTATACAGGCCCCTGCTGTTCCTTTCTAGATGAGCCTGGTTCCAATTAGTGGTCACTATCTCTGGGCACAGATTCCCAAAAGGAGGGACCACAGATGCCCGCTAACTAGCTGGACCTGCAAGTGGTTGGTATAAATGGGACAGTGTACCTGGTATTTCTTGAGAGTACAAGAAATGGCCAGAATCCACCTTCAAACAGGTAAAAGAAAAAGGCAGAACACCCAAATGGAGAAAGACCAGATAAGGGCAGGAGTGCAACTAGATCTTTAACTGTGGCAGTTGCTCTTCTATCCAGCTAGTGACGTAGCTTGATCCTTGTTATTGTGGAGGATTTGATGGGATTACAACAGAAAATCCCATGTCTCAGACTCTAATTCAGTGGCTTTGATTTAATGGAGTCACATCTCTAAATAGCTAACCAGTGCTTTGAAAAACACATCTTGTTCTTTTAGTTACAAAATGGTTTCTGTAGAGTTATTTATCTTTTGTTTTCTCTTATTTGGGGGGAACAGAAAAGGAGGATGATTGGACCAATGAAGCTTCAGGTTCCTTTGGTAATGATACTATATTAATAGAGAAAAAAATCCTATAAAAAGGTGGGACGGATGAAAAGAATAGAAAGGAAGAAAAAAAGCAGAGGAGAAGGTATATACTAAAGAAATACAATAAATAGTCATAAAGCCCAGAACATTCTCTACTGAAACGGGGGAGAGTAACAGTTAGGATCTGAGCTAAGTAAGCAGCAAATGCAGTAACAAACCACCACTAGAAACAGAAGCAGAGATGAACCTAGAAAAGAAACTGGCTTTCAGGGGCAGAGTCCATATCGGATGTCATCACAACGAAAGGCCGAACCTGTTAGGGCAGGTTAATGTTGCACTCCTGTCAGAGTGACAAATAACATTACATGTTAACAGAGTGGCAGGCACCACAGTACAGAGGCAAATTGTTCAGCTCTACCTACCATTTGAAACAGCCAATAGATATGGCAAATGCCACTTTCCCTATTTGTTTTCCCAATCTTTGCAAACCTGGCCATTACCATTGATCCTGGACTGGCAGCCTTTGTTCTTTGTAGTGGCTGAGAGCTTTAGGGAGCTGCTGCAATGCAGTTCTAAAGGGGGGGAGGGGGTGTATCTCAAGTGCAACATGTTTTTTTTTTTCAGTCTAATGAGTCTGAAATGGAGTTGGACAAAAGTTTCCAAGGTGTAGTGACCAAATATTTTGAGAGTGCCCAGGGTCCAGACATGTGGACCTATAGTCAAACTACTGATTATGGGCTCACTCATGGCTTGGCTATAAACCCCAAGCAAGGGGGTGGGGTGCAGTAGAAGCAGCCTGTACCACACCTAAATCTGGGGCAGTGCAATTCCCACAGCCCGTCTTCATAGCTGTGTGTGTTGGAGGGAAAGACCTAAGGCTCCACCCATGCCATGCCTTGACTTACACAATTGCATGGATGGGGAGGAACATCACACCTCCATTGAGGCTGCTCTTTTCCCTGTGGAACTACTCACTATACAAGTAACTGGGACAAGGGAGTAAGAGAGGTGGGGAGTTTACACATTTACACTGTCAAGTAATTTAGGTCACAGTCTGGCCTCCCATATTTAGCATGGCTTATTTTCGTGCTTTTCTTTCTGAAGCCTCTCAACATGCAGTCAAGAGCAAATGTATAGCCTTCAGCTACTGTCCCGTTTGAGTGAGAGAAAGAAGCTTTTTTTTTTTTTTTTTTGCCCAGGACTTAGTGAAAGTACTGAAGAAGCTGCATGACCAAACTCAATCCCTTACTCAATCACATCTTCCCTTGACTTTCCTAGAAGATTGCATGGGTCAGGAATTCAGGCTTAGCCCTTCAGTATGTGAAGTGTGAAGAGCTGCCCCTGTATTAGTCATAGAATCTAATGACTTTAAGCAGAATGAAGAATATAATGTGGTATAGATCGCTATAGGCTTACCAATTCCATTCATGCATTTTGCTTACCTTGGTACCTCTTCACACTTTGCATACTGAAAACCTGAGTCTGAATTCCTGACCCATCCAATCTCCCAGGAAAGTCAAGGAAAGATGTGATTGAGTACGGGATTCAGGACCGGGCCTCTTGTAAGTGCAGAGATCACGTCACCCAGCCGCTCCTGTGATGAAATGCAGCCGCTCCTGTGGTGAAAAGCAAAAAAGTCAAAGTTTTTAAATCATAATTTCAGGACTTCAGTAACTCAGTCAGAAGTTAGGTGTCTATTACAGGAGTGGGTGGGCAAGGTTCTGTGGCCTGCACTGTGCAGGAGGTCAGACTAGTGATCATGATGGTCCCTTCTGTCTTAAAGTCTGTGAGTCTGTTTCCTCTTTCACACACCCAGAGTCTGGTCCTGCTCCTCTTGAAGTCAATAACCAAACTCCTATTGACTTGGAGTTGGAACATGCCCCTCTGAAGCGAGATGAGGAGATTTGTAAGAAGAAGGGAGTTAAAACCACCTTAATTAACTTTTAGATGTTCCCGAGACACTGACTTCCTACTTTGGTCTAAGGAAGGGGCGGTGGAATGTGATTTCTCAGCATGCCAAATGGCAGAGTAGGAAAAGAACCATCATTTATTTCTGAGTACTGGCAGCACACTTGGCAGTGGATGTAGATGACAATCTCACTGATAACAAAGATTTTACAGGCTGAATGTGACACAGACAATAGTGTTAAAATATATCTGCCTCTTGCAAATTGAACTGAAACACTTATCTATTAGAGAAATGTGCAACAAGAACCAAAACCCATTAACTATGGCATAATCGAGATTATACCCTCTTTACAAAGGTGAGGTGAAAAGAAAGCTGTCACCTCCATGGGGAACCCCCCCCCCACATTCAGTATTTATGCGGGTGCCCCAAATGCAAACTACCTCGCATGAGTGGACAAAGATCTACAGCTCCAGTTCCCCTATTGTTAAAAGTTAAGCCAATTGGGTGACTACACTCATGATTCATCATTAAAAATGTCTGAAAGCAAAAAAATCAAGCTAAGTCAATTTATTGCCTAAAACCAAAACAGTAAAATACAAAAAGGAGACATACATAATCCCTTCTTTTGGGAAGCAATTTTTATGTTGCAGCATGTTCACCTCACACAGTACATGTGCGTCAAAATACTCCCCCAAAACTGCCTATATTTATATCATAGCTAAAAACATTCTGTACATCACCCAAGACTAAAATTTGTCAATTAGTTTTTTACCTTATTTTTCTGGTACCATCCATTTTGGATACAAAATTCTAAACCAGTTGGACATAGAGGTACATGCCAATCTATGCTTGGATACACCACTTATGTATGTTGTTTTTGACAGGCTTCCTATTTCTAATGCCAAAGCTGACTTCAGCTTTGCAGAGTGTTATGGGATACTTGAGATGGGTGAACAGAATTGGTGGAAGAGCATAATACATTCATTTAAAAAATCTTTCCAAGGCCCGTATCGTATTAATAATGTGTGTGTAACACCTATTAATGTTGGTGATTACTATGCCTAACATATATGTATTGGCTAACACCACATATTACCACACCCACATTATCTGCAATGCCATTTCACGGTGTCAATACAAAAATCAGTGGCATATTTAAAATTTGGTTTGCGGGCATCATAGACCAAATAGAATGTAATTAAAGAATGTAAGGTATACTGTACTGAATATACTATTCATGTTCATAATTTAATCAAATATAAAACATTGTGATTGGGCAAGAATATAAACATAATTTATTTTAGTAAAAGCCTCTATATTTGTCTTTGCTTGAAGTTGCCACAGAATTTCCAGCTTTCTTTAGAAATGAACACCAGGATACATGAAAGACTTGAGAACCTTGCCATGGAATTTATGCCACAGAGAACATGAGACCTTAGTTACTGGGAGTGTTAGAGAGTTTATTCCTTCACTCTCAGAGAGCTTATTCCTTCATTCTCACACTTCCCTAGTCCTTCTCGCATGAACAGAGAGCAACAATACCCGAAGTCCGAAGGTGCAAACACTTCAATGTTTATTGGGGTGAACTTCCAGCAAGCTTAAATCCAAGTTCCTTTTTCCTTATTTTTGAATCCCAACTTACTTCCTGTTTCCCCTAATTTATATAGTAATATTTTTAGCTATACCTTAACCAATCATTCTACTAAAATTTACCTAACCAATCCTAACATATTGTAACATGATTAGCTAACCAATTATATCCCACTACCTTAATTAGCTTACACCCAGCAAAATTAATTATACAGCAGACAGAAACAATTACAGAACCAGACAGAGACCATGCAAATAAACATGCAAAACAATACAGAAGTGAGGATTTCACAATTACATCTACACAGACATAAGCGTTTTCCAGCTGTGTCTATTGATAAGTGAGTTCTTACCAGACAGAAAACTATCAACCTAAGTTTCTTTTTACATCTTCTAGGCTCTTTCCTTTCTCTGGAGGTGATAGGAATATCAGGACAGCATTGTATTCCTAACAGCCCAATAGCACCTTATTTCCATGTGACTAGTTCGGAATGTGAGGATGTGACCATACATTTCCCAGTTTATGGCTGCCTCTGCTGCTTAGCCGAAGGCCTTAGCATAAGAACCAGGCATCAGACTATTACGGTGAGAGAAGGCTCTTACACATACAGAAAGTGATTTTGATTCTTTCTTTTATACCTCTATAACTAGCTAAGTGATAAGAATACACCTACATTCTTAAAGTATAGGCCTTTATAGACAGGCCTGAATATCTATATCCTAACAGGGAGAAGTGAGGATCTCTGCCCTTCCTACATGTTACTGGTACAGTAAGTACATTTGTCCTTTGATAAGTGAATACTGTATGATTTGAAATGTCATGAACAGATGTAACTTCACTGTTCAGCTTATAGAAAGTGCCCCATGAATAATATTGATATGAAGGGAATTTGAACTGTTATTTGAATATAAATGTCAATTTATTAACTTTATTTGGCAGAATGACTCTATTTGTCAATCTGGTCTGTTGTGTATCCCAACTGGCAGCTCCAATATATGTCAGATGTAAATTTAAATCACTCAGTGTTATCTCAAATGCAAAGTGAGTGTGTATAATAATCTAAGCTCTATTATTTTGGCAACAGATGTCACTTTGTACAGTAGAAATTAGAAAACCCTGCACTCATTGCAATTGTTTGTGTTGACTAGATACATTGTGGAAAGTCATTTTATGAAAGAATCCTGTGCTCTTTTGGAAAATCTTTGAATATCTGTTTATCTAGGAGTATTTGGAGATTTTCCAGGAATCAGTAAGGGTAAGTTTGAACATTTCAGTTTTTTTCTTTAATTCTTTCTACTCTTCATTCCTGTTAACTCTTTAGTTGGATAAAAAATGTTCAGGGAAACCTCAGAAATATTTCTACAATAATTTGGTGGGGGGAGTGAATTAAATTATCCTTAGTAGGCCATTAATCCTTTAACATTTCATACTCAGAAATACAGGTTTAAATATTGTGGTTTCTTAGGTTTGATTTCCCTTATAATTTAGATAGTCACAACAATAATCAAAAGATGTTTTGCTTATGGATTTCCAAGATACTAAACCAAATTCTGCCCTCAGTCAACATCCTTGCAACCCCAGTGCCTGCAGTAAAGAGGGCAGTTTCAGCACAGAGGTCAATGACCAAGTTCAAGAGCAAGTTCTTTTTCCTATAGATGGGAAGCTTGCACTGCCACTGTATGTGCTGTAAATATTATATGGATAAAGAGAAGGTTTCAGTTGCCTTACACCAGCACAACAATTCAGATTTCAGACACTTGTTTTGTAATTAAAAACAAAACAAAACAATTGTCACATATAAATATGGGCAAACTTCTACTTTCAGTAGCACAGTACAAATCCATTGACCTCCATAGTGATGAAGAGGTAGTTCATACTCTATACCGTATTCATTTGTTGGTTTCCATGCTGAGACTACCTGTAAGGGGTATAATGTCTGGGTACATGTGTTCACTGAGAAAGGGACTTGGGCCACCGTCTTCATATGGACTACCAAACAGGAAACAGATGAAAGTGAGTTTTCCTTACTACTGACCTTGATTAGATTTGATCTAATAACGTGCGTCTCACTCTGAATCCATTGATCTTATTGTTCTTCCAACACTCCTATTAATAATTTCAGTAGTAATATGCCTATTGAATAACATGAAATGAATGAAGTACATTCTTCATAACCAGTCAGTGTTGATAGTTATTCTGGAATTTACAGGAAATAACCCCAATTTGGTACTATGTTTTCTTTCTGGAAAAATCCTATAGAGACTAATAGGGATGGGAAAAAAGTAGATTACAAAAAATGTATCAGGGCTTTCTAGCAATGATTCTAAAAACCTGTAGGACCTGTTTTTCTGAAGTGTTAATTGGAATAGTGATAGCTCAGTTTCTGAAATCCAAGTCACATAAAATTTAATAAAGAATATTATTTCTCTAGGTTTTTTTGAGCCATTCTGTGGAAGGGAATACAGTTTTCTATTACATAGGACAATTAAAAAGGGACCTTTATATAACAGGTCCTACCCCTTTCCACAATTGCAGCTGCTGTTATGGTTGATAGAAGCGGTTCTCAAACTTCATTGCGACCTCCTTCTGACAACACAAATTACTACACAACTCCAGGAGAGGGGACCGAAGTCTGAGCTCACCTGAGCCCTGCTGCCCCAGGCGGCGGGGAACCAAAGTCAAAGCCTAAGTCCCAGTGCCCTGCGTGGGGGTGGGGCCAAAGCCGAAGCCCAACGGCTTCAGCTCCAGGTGTGTGTGTGTGGGGGGGCTGGGCTGTGACCTGAGCCTCGCTGCACAGGGCTGAAGCCCTTGGGCTTCGGCTTTGGCCCTGGGTTGTGGGGCTCGGGCTTTGGCTTCAGCCGTGGACCCCAGCAAGTCTAACACTAACCTTAGCAACCCCATTAAAACAGGGTCGTGACCCACTTTGGGGTCCCGACACACAGTTTGAGAACCGCTGGTCTATAAGATAGAATAGTGGTTTCAGCCCCTCCATGCCAGTCACATTGGCTACTAAGGCCACAGAATCCACTTAAATGCAGAGCTATGACCTGGCCAGCTCAAAAAGTGACCACCATACAAGTCTATGTGTAGTTAGCATGGGAAGAATCTTCTTATAGCATGAATAAAATGTGCAATAAATTCTAGGTGACTGCTCATTGGGCAGGATCCCTCCCTTGAGGCATCCTATGTAGGGTTTAAGTGGTGTGGAAAGCCTTGTGCTAGATCTCTTCACCTTGAGATTAAGGGTGGAAAAGCCCCCCATTAGTACAAATACAAACCCCAGATAATCAGGTTAACTCAAATACAGAGATCCTACAGCCTAGAAATAGGTGAATAGTGTTAACTGCTAGATTCAATTAAGGTACTTAAGAGGAGGCAATCAAGAGGAAAGAAGATTAATTGTTCCACCTCCAGATTATCTCCCATCAATTGTTGACGGAATCACAAGGGGTGTTCCAAAGCTGTGGTTTAATTAAAGATAATCTAGAATTACCATGGTTTAATTATTTGCAAAGATTCATTATCTCTTTTGTCTCTGCTAGAAAGATACCAACTGTGACTTAGTGTTTTGCAGTGAAATCAAAAGAATGTTAAAAAAGAGGTTAAAACTATATTAAACTACAAATAGCAATGTACATAAAAAAAATTGCCCTTCTCTAAATGTAACTAGCTACTCACAAAACTAAATTGGACTCTTCTTGGTGAGAGAAAAGGACAAATAATTAAATTTGGTAATTCTGGATTATCTTTAATGTAATCCAGAGCCTTGGAATGCTCATCTGTGATCTTGTCACAATTAAGCGTCAATAATCTTGACGCTGGACAAAGAATCTTACCTCATGAATGTCACATCATTTATTTTCAATTGGAGACAGTTTTAGCAATAATCCTCTTTTTTCATTTGGAAGATAGTATGAGGTTTTTCAAAGCAAAATATGAATAACTTGTTATTTCAATTTTGGTAGGATGTATGCTTTTTTCCCTTCATTCCTGGCTTTTAGCTTCCCCTTTGAAAGTCCCAGAGGTATTTTAAACATTTTCCTTCTTGTTTCCATCCTGCTGTCGCTCAACATTAGAACATATTTTTCAGATGAAGCTTAAAACCCAGTATTAATCAGCCCACAGTAAAAGAAAGATCTTCAGCTGGTATAAAAGGGCTCCATTGACTCGAATGGGGCTATGATAATTACACTAGTTTGCAGTAAACATCCTATTAAATCTAAATTAAATATGTAGTTAATTGTATGTAAGATATGATTTATAATACTACTTTCCCTAGGAATCTTTTTGACAATTACATTATTATTACTTGGCAAAACATTAATAATTTGCTGCTAGAAATCTGTTTGTTTATCAGTGGCAAACTGATGTTTAAATGGAATAAGCAGGGTAAACACCTGAGAATTCTTTATTAATATGTATTGAGTTTATCACATTTCATTGTTACCATTTTGTTATTCAAGCAAAATAATGAAATATAATGCATAAACAATATGATCTTTTTCCTTCAAACCCTTTAGGTTCTTTCTGGATTCTCCATGGATGGAATAGGCTACTTTCTGTTCAGTATGGCTAACAATTTTACCAATGGCAGCCTGATTTTTCAGAAGGCCAAGGACAGCAATCTATGCAGGATTTATGTGCCTCTGATTTGCCTATGTGCTTACAGAAATTATATTGCAAAGACGGGGGAGGGCTAGCTCATTGGTTTGAGCATTGCCCTGCTTCAACCCAGGGGTATGAGCTCAATCCTTGAGGGGGCCATTTAGGGATCTGGGTCAAAAATCTGCCTGGGGATTGGTTCTGCTTTGAGCAGCAGGTTGGACCAGATGACCTCCTGAGGTCCCTTCCAACCCTAATATTCTATATGCACATTCTAGAATATAATGTACAATTGCAATCAGTCTGCATCAAAGTAGGCACACATTTGCATGCATAAAAATAATAATAAAGAACACTTAACTGGCTGAAAATCAGGCCCATGGTATCCAGGATTAAAAAGGTTAGTGTGAGAAGCAAATTAGTATTTGTAAAGTATAGAAATAATAGCCAAATTGTTTCTTCTTCACTTACTGTGCTCAGTGTGTGTTGGCAGAAATCTCAAATGCTGTCAGGAAAAACAAACCATGCCCTACAGACAGAAGAAAAGGGTGAAGAAAAGCACAAAAGGAAACCAGGAATTCATCTGTTTTTAACAAAAGAATGATATATTTGCCAACAGAGTGGTGGAAACTACTTTTCCTTGATGAATCATGCGTTCTCAGTGTGGTCTTTCCCCCTGCTGTTCGCTTCTGTTTGCTTGTAGTACAAAGGGTGATTTAATTTGTAGTAAACTAAAAAAAAGAGACATATAATATACATTTGCAGTTTTTGATTCTAATTTTTTAATTCTAATTTTTTTTAAGTGCATTTATATTATGAAATGAAAAGGCATACTGCTTATTCAAGACATATTTCTTATTTGGGTGCCATTTTTGTATCTTGATATGACATTTTTGAATGTGTGTGAAATGTTTCCTTTGGTTTTAATCTTCGAGTCACTATTACTGTAGTTTCATTTTGAATTTTGGGTTGAAATAAGTTAAAAATCAAAAAGGCAGAATTTCATCTGCTTTGGGGCCAAACCATGCAAAGAGGCAAGTTCCAGGCTTGCTTGCACGACCATCTTAATAAACCTTTCTTGGGTTCATTCTAAACTCAGAAACTGAAATATGCAAGTTTTGCATGGTTTCGGGGGTTGCGAAGACTTTGTTCTGATCTTAATTTGGAAATACCGGAGATTTCAATATTTGTCTGTGTGATCTTCAACATAGGCTGTGGAGCAGAGGGGAGCGGGGCATTCAGATTTGGAGGGTGTGTGTGTAGGGGCTCCTGGGCAGGAGGGATCAGGCTGCCGCTGAATGGTGTGCGCCTAAGAGGGGAAGAGGAGGGTCAAGAGGGGAGGAGAGAGGGAAGAGAAGGGATTCTATGGGCCCCTCACTTTAAATGGTACACCCCCAACCCCCATTAAATGATTATGAAGGATGGGATTTTCAACAAAGCATTAAGGTATGTATACGCTGCAGATGGGAGGCAGACTTGTGCTAGCTCAGTTCTCGTAGCACACTAAGAATAGCAGTGTGGCTGTTGTGACACTGACAGAGGCTTGGGCTAGCCACCCAAGCTCAGATTCAGGGGGCTGGGTGGACTTGAGACCCTGAACTGCCGCCCAAGTCACAACATCAACACTGCTATTTTTAAGATGCTAGTTCCACTGGAGCTAGTGCAAGTCTGTCTAGCTGGCTTGAGAGACTCGCTCCCAGATGCAGGGTAGACATACCCTAAGTGATTTAGGTGCACAAGTCCTATTGAAAGTCAATGGGCTTTTCAGACATTTAGGCCAAGATCCTCAAACATATTTAGGTGCCTAACTATCTTTGAGGATCTGGCCCTTAGACATTTCTGAAAATCCCATCCACTGTAAATATTGCAGATTGTTCCCATCATAGTATGTAGATGCTGCTATTTTGTGTCCATTGCTTTTTTTAATAGACTCACTGAGTAGTAAGGTGGAAGACAGGGTGTGGCTGTAACATGGGTTAGCTAGTGATATACGACAACGCAGAAAATGTAGTTTGTTTATTGTATTTTAAAGGAGCTTCTTAGATTTATGGCCAGTTCTTTGGCCAGTCAGCATAGTCCCAGGGTCAAGTATTAAATCTGTGTTACACAGTGCAGTTTCCTTCTGAGTGTATACCATCTCCGTCCATGATCTCAGTGCCTGGCTGCTGCTGAGTATGCAAAAGAGAAATGAAAGAAGACAGAAAAAAGAAGAGAAACATTTGTTACTGTAAAAATCTGAAATTAATTTGTCTGGGTTATTCTTACACTTAATTGTGTGCATTTAAATTTTGCGCCTATTACCTTATATGTTAGCACTCCACTCGCGTCTCACTTAATGCAGGACAAAGTCATTTCCTACTTTTACCTCCCCTTCCAATGTCAATCTTATCTGAACTCTCCTGGCCCAGTGTGGGAAGTCGCTCCAGTTGCATTTATTACTGCACTAAGCCAGCCTTTCTGACTCTGTTTTCATATTGCAACTTAATGGCACAATCCTGAGCACCCTCAAATCCCCAAGATGGAGACTCATTTGGATTTTCAGTTCACAGACAAATTATGTCATACTTTTTCCTTTGGCATCTGTATGGCTATCATTGGGGTGCTGTCCTCAGAAAGATGATGAGTCTGTTAAGGGAAGATAACGTGTTGCTCTCTTTCATGCGTTCTGCAACTCCTACTTGATCCTGTCTGATTCTGGCAAAAATCCTTTTTCTGTGATTGCTATACCCAAAAAAATAATGAACTGCTGATTCCTTTGAACAGGGACACCCTTAAAACACTCCCCAACCCTTCAAGCCTGGCTACTCTGCTGCATTTTTATGTTTATTTTTAACACAGGAAAGGAACCAGCACAAATGTCATCCATACTAAAATGCATTATTATTATTATTATTATTATTTACTTCTATTACCTTTGTGCCTAGGAGTCTTAGTCATGGACCGGGACTCCATTGTGCTAGGTGCTGTACAAACACAGAAGAAAAAGATGGCCCCTGCCCTGAGGAATTTACAATCTAAGTATGAGAGAAGAAGCAACAAATGGATACAGATAGGGACAGACAAGGAAACAATGAGATTATCTTGGTCAGCATAGTAGGCAGTGGTTTCAGCACACCAATGGTCAAACTGTTGTCAAGTTTTCTGTAGGCAACATGGCAAAGAAGAGTTCTGAGGAGGAGTTTGGAGGTGGATAAAGAGATGGCTTTCCAGATGCTTATGGGAGTTACTCCCAAGCATGTGTGGCAGGATGGAAGAAAACACAAATTCGTTTGTTTGAACTTTTAACAAGTGGGCAATGGAAGCCGTCATCTTGGGCCAAATGGAGGTGAGCATCAATAGCAAATGATTCATTCAGAATGAGAGATGATAGCTACAGTGGGGATTGACCATGAAGGGACTTGAAAGTGAATTTGAAATTTGAAACTTGAAATGTGGATGTTGATCTGACGGTAAACGTTTTGATCTTTACAGCTCTGTATAGTGTAGGTGGCTGGGTACCTTAGAAACAGTATCTCTGTTAGTGAGATTCTGTGGAAGTTGAGATTAGCGTTGCTATCCAAGTCAATAAATTCCCCTTGCTTGCACAAGAGATGAATGAAGAAGAACATTTTCAATGATGGGCTTCCTACTGAAACCACTAAGTCTTTGCCTAGGTGAGGACTAAATAAAACTGAATACAGTCCTGGGAACTTGGCCTGTGAAATGCTATTGGTGGAATTGAAGGGAAGAAGGTGTTTTTTATGGAGTTTGTTGGAAAGAAGATTTCCCCCCTTCCTTTTCTTCTTTCACTCTCCCAGTTCAGCTGATTTTTCATCCCCTGTGTGTTGGAGAGCTTTCATTTCTCACCACAGCTCTAATATAGTACCCTAATTATTTCTTTCCTGTTTTCCTCTTGAGCTTCAATTTCGTATGCATGCAATAGACGTTGGCAATTTATATGAGGATCTATTTTCTGTATATGCCTTTTGTCTTGTACTGTTTAAAATACATCATAAACAATACCGGCAAAAGAAAAAAATCTCCTAAATACCCGAGCATATTTTTAATTTTTTTCTTTAATGTATTTCTATGTACTTCCCACAGTAATCTTGATCATTTTCATTTTTTATGAAGAATAATTACAGTAGAATTAGAGTGAACAGCTATAATGTGTTATAAATTCTATTAGAAATGCAGAAATTGAAAGAAAAGCTCACTTAAAGGTCAAATATATTACTTTTAATATCATATTCTGACTTTTCGAAGAGTAAATGTGCATTTTAATGGAAGTACATTGTTTGAGACAATTAAGCAAAGAGCTGAAATAAGAATAATGGAAATATATCATTTCCAGAGGACTTTTTTTGTACAAAATATATGTGTTTAATTACATTTTTATTGAAAATTTTATGTGGTCACCCTTAGGAAGGTACCTTCAATTTATTACATTTATAGGAAGACAATACTGTACACTAGCTAAAGCACTGGACCAGGAATCAGAAGACTTGAGTTCTATTTCTGCCTCGGCGACTGACCTGATGTATCACCTGGGGAAAGTCACATAATTTCTCTTCCTGTGACTGGAGAAAATGACTCTCTTTTGTAAAATTCTCTGCAATCTAAAGATGAAGGCCAGAGTCTGTTGTGTGACATGGCTCCTCTATGCAGGTTGAACAAAGGGGCTGTAAAGGTGTCATGTTAGGTTAGCTGCAGATTTTTCACAGTTTGAACATATCCCTGGGTCTGTCATAGAGCTGCCGTATGTGGGTCCTGTGCCACTTTGTTTCATGGACCTAAGGTCAGAATGTGTTAGGGGGAGGGCCACAATCGGCTGTCATACAACCCCCCTGTGGGACCAAATCAGTGTAGAGCTAGTTTAGAATTAGAGACCCCCACACAGTTCCTTTACACCCCTCTAGTTCCATCCCATAGCTGTGCTTGTAATCTAGGCCAAAAGACATTTAGTAAAAGCCAGTTTTTATTACTGTGACATTCTGTTCAGGACACTCAGAACTGCGAACCACTTTTTTACCCCTCTGCCTCAGCATGTGAGACCTTTGCTGGTGATTAGACTGTCATCTCCCTGCTGTACCAGTCTGCCTTCCTCACCAGCAAATTCCTCGAGACTCTGCCGGTCTTAACCTTGCCTTGCAGGGATCATTGAGCCAAGTTCCTGAGTTCCCCTGGAGAACTCTTTCTGTAGTTCCTCACCCTGGACACTCTCAGAAGTTATTAAGTTTGCTGCTCCAGCAAAACAGTGTACACACCAACCTGGTAGGTTAGCTGAGTGCTCACACTTCACATTAGTGCACACCACTAAGATGGTTCTGGAATAAAACAAGAATAAATTTATTAACAAAAACAGATGAAAGTGATATCAAGCAAGAGAAAAAGGGAAGTATGGTTACAATCAAAACAAAACAAAACAAAACGCTCTTTCTAGTGACTAAATCTTAATTCTAGCAAGATATAGCTTTGCCTAAAACAGTTTCTCACATACTGCAAGTTATCAGCACCTCCTGCCCTTCAGGACAAAAGAATCCAACTTTTCACAAGCTCAAAAGTGTGTGATTCCCTATGCCCCTAAGAGATGGATAATTAAAATGTCTTTTTGCTCCCATTATTTATCCAAAGTCCATTGTCTCTGCTTCAAGAGCCACAAAGGATTTTTGGGGTGCAAAGTCTATCCCTCAATGTGCTCCCTAAGCTGCTGCTTGTTAGCTTGATGGCTTTATTTATCTTATATGTAAATGTACTTTCTTTGTAAGTTGCTTGTAATCAAGCTAGTTAGAAAGATAATACACATTACCTTTGTCTAGGGTAGACTGGGCACTGCCTGCAAAACATATTTTAAGAACATATTTCCAGCACCTCTACATAATTCTTTCTACACGACTGGTGCATATATCATGAGCAGTGAGCACCCCCCAGCACACTAGAAAGTTGGCGCCTGTAGCTCCAGCCCTGGAGTCAGTGCCTATACAAGGAGCCGCATATTAACTTCTGAAGAGCCGCATGTGGCTCCGGAGCCACCGGTTGGCCACCCCTGAACTATAGTGTCACTAGTGCAAACCAACTTTACTTCAAAGAGAAAGTATTTTAACTTCATTCAGATCTTTTTTTGCTTGGACAAGGAAAAGTACTGGATGAGAAATAGTTAAACTATATTTTATAAAGATACATTTGGGCAAGGGATCTGTCAGTTACTACTGACTGACTGACCTTTCCTCCTCAATACTATAGGAACATCTTACTGCTTAAATCAATAGTTCTATGGTGGAAATAAATGATTTATTTCCACCATGGGCCATTTATTTGCCCAGTGTAGAAAATAACATTTATTCGTAGTTTGAAAGTCCCATTGGGGGTTCTAAAGATATATTCTAGCACATTATATTCACTTCACTTTCCTCTACCTGCAACCAGTGAAAAGAAAGATGGCTTAATATACAGAAATGTGTATGAGACATAAAGAAAATAAAAGATCAAAGGGAACATAAAAATGACAAAATCAAAATGACATGGGTATACTCGTGTAGAATAAAGAAACAACAGGGGAATGGGAAGACAAATGTTCCTGCCCATGTAGGCAAATCATAAAACAGAAATTAAAATCTTATGCTCAACAACCTAGGTTTAACAGGTTTAAAGGTTTAAAGAAGGACCTCACCTACCCCAAAACATGACTATTCTTCACACTTTTCATACTAGTGAGAGAGGGCAATGAAAGTAATTTTTCCTATAAGCCAAAAGAAACCTAGAGAAGGAGCAGCAGAAAATAAAGATTAAAAATAATTAGTGGTGAAGTTTGCAATAGCAGCAGATAATCAGTAGTCAATTATTTTCAAAAGGAATAGTTTGCAAAGCAGGTAGATCAAATGTGTTTAGAGATGATTATACAGCTTACCACAATTAGGTAAATCTGAAGGAGCTAAAGACCCGAAGTGTACAAGAGTTCTGCCAGTCCTAAGCCTTCAGGAGAAAGAATCAGAAATGGGCTGTATAGTGCTCCAAGGCTGACAATGGCAACCAGTTCAACTGCACCTATCATCTTCCTGCCTGCAGTCCACAAACTTGTCATCAAAGTGCTGAATGAGTCCCTGCAAGTCTAGATTTCCACCCAACATAGACAGAAGGCAAGTGTTTGATTGGAATTCTTCAGTCAATCTTCTCTACTATGATAAAGGAGCTACTCTAAAGACAAACCACTGAAACACATCATTGTCTGGGTGTGTCCCAGGTAGATACACCACATTGCAGGGTGTTGAGCCCAGAGACAAAAGTTTGGGTTTTCGGCTCAAGCGGCAAGGGTTCTCCAGACTGTTCCTTGTTCCCAAGGAAAGGGGGCCCAGGCCAGTGTAGCTGCCTTTATCTTCAAAGATGGGTGGCCTAATGGAGAGCATCCGTGCAGCTGTCCTTCTGTTCAGGGCAGCATGGCCAAGTGGCCAGGGTTGATGCAGCTCCCCTTTAGCAGGAAGGCATGCTCCTTTGGGTGTTGGCTGTACCCTGTTGTGGGGCCTTCAGCACAACTGGCTTCTGCCGCCTGAGGCTCCAAGGGCGTCCTCTCAAGAGCCTGTAGCACACACCTGCTCTCCTCCCCTGTCAGCCCAGACTGAGCTGAACTGCTCCCTTTTATATTCTGTCTCCAGTCGGAGCACGCCCAGCAACGGCAAAGGGGTGTGGCCTCTTCAGCCCACAAAGTGCAGCTAACCCTAGCTGGGCCAGTGCAGGGTAGATACACCCCATCACAGGGAAATTTACCAATTAAAAGTGAGGTTTTGATTAAGTGGAAAGCAAGTTAGTACTAAGGAGTCTGTAGCGATAAGGCAGTGATTATAAAAAACAAACTACTTCTATGACCTGATATGCTTATCCAAGGTGAAAATCCAAGGCTTTCTGAATTGAGCCAAAATCTTTCATTTACTTAATAAATGTTTTGTCTGCTGGTCCATTTATCACACTGTGACAGGCTATTGTGTGGAATACCAATCAAAAGCCTACCTGCTGCAATGTACATAAAAGCTATTGTTTCATATATATTAGATATATGATTAGTACTAACGGTATTAATAATTACGATAACCAGAAATAGTGAGGAGCAACTTTCTTCACAATGGTAGCTTCCAGGACCACAGGTAAATGAGTCAAAGAAATACTTCTCTTGCACATCAGATTTTTCTTAGTGAAAAAGACCAATCTTTAACTAGATGGGCTTTGGCTTACATCACATTCAAATGAGTACAAACTAATAATAGCATAACATAATGTTTGCACTCCAATATAGATGTTCTCAAGTCTCCTGTTAGCTCCCCTAGTTGTGCCCAGCCTCACACAAGGTGGACAGCACAAGTGTTTAGATTGCACTCTTGCTTTCCAGGCTAGTTTTGGTCAACTCAATTTAATTCTTTTTCCAACAGTGAGCACAAGACACATATGTTATCTGATGAAAGATAAGAGCCTATAAGGAGCCTATATGTTTTGGGTACTAACTACCTTGGAGACTGCCTCTCTCCTAGCAGCATTCTGGCCCAATAGTTGAGATCAGCTGAGGTGCTCCAAGTAACAGCCCAAAGGGTTAGATAGCCTGAATCTAGTCCCCTTCTATTTTATTTCAGATTATTTTCCATCACAGTTCACATTCCAGAAGGAGATGCAGTGGGTGGGGAAAAAAGGGGCTTGCACCCTACAACTGGGTAGGTAACAAGCCATATAATGGATTTAGCAATTTACTTCTCAAGCTGAAACAAAGTGACTTCTCACAAGCTGAAAACACCTGGCAAGAAACTGAGAGCTGGACCATCAGCTGGCCACCAGTGTTGCCTCCCAAAGGTAACAAATAAACAGTTGTCAGCGATAAGCCATTAACTCCTTCATTTAAGTCTCTTAGTGGAGACTTGTAATGCCAGAACAAGAAATGTAACAGCACATTAATTCAAACTACCTGGAGTCATGGTCACAGCTGGTGATGATGGAATCTCAAAAGGTTCCTAGATCCTTAACATTCCATTTGTACTGCAAGAAAAGAGTACCTTTTGTACAGGAACCTAATGATATGCAATGGGATTCACTGCACAGAAAAACTCTTGAAGGATAAGGTAGAACTTTAAGGTTTCAGGACTGTAAAAACTTGCAAGTGGATGGCAGATTCAATGAAGTGATGGGTAGGGCAACTTAAAAAAAGAGAAACTTCAGAGACCTGGAGAAATCAGAGAGAACAGATGCACAGGAAACGAGATAAAATAATAAAGTGAAGAGGGAGAGAGACTGAAACAAACAATTGTAGCTGGGCAGAAGGAAAAAGAAACACCAAGATGATGATGAGAATTTCCATGGAGATATTGAAGGCTAAAAATCACACATACATTAGAAATTATTTAATCCGTCTTTTCATGAGAAATGAAGAACTGTATGTCCTTGTAGACTCATGGATTCTAAGGTCAGAAGGGACCATCATGATCATCTAGTCTGACCTCCTGAACATTGCAGGCCACAGAACCTCACCCACCCACTCCTATAATAGATCCATAATCTCTGGCTGAATTACTGAAGTCCTCAAATCATAGAATCCTAGGACTGGAAGGGACCTCAAGAGGTCACCCATCTAGTCCAGTCCCCTGCACTCATGGCAGGACAAAGTATTATCTTGACCATTCCTGACAGGTATTTATCTAACCTGCTCTTAAAAACCTCCAATGATGAAGATTCTAAAAGCAATTTATTCCAGTGCTTAACCACCCTGACAGGTAGGAAGCTTTTCCCAGTGTTCAACCTAAACCTCCCTTGCTGCAATTTAAGCCCATTGCTTCTTGTCCTATCCTCAGAGGTTAAGAAAAACAATTTTCTCTCTCCTCCTTGTAACAACCTTTTATGTTCTTGAAAACTGTTATCATGTTCCCCCTCAGTCTTCTCTTTTCCAGATTAAACAAACCCAATTTTTTCAATCTTCCCTCATAGGTCATGTTTTATAGACCTTTAATCATGTTTGTCGCTCTTCTCTGGACTCTCTCCAATTTGTCCACATCCTTCCTGAAATGTGGTGCCCAGAACTGGACACAATACTCCAGTTGAGGCCTAATCAGTGTAGAGTAGAGTGGAAGAATTACTTCTAATGTCTTGCTCACAACACTCCTGCTAATACATCCCAGAATGATATTCGCTTTTTTTGCAACAGCGTTACACTGTTGCCTCATATTTAACTTGTGGTCCACTATGACCACCAGATCCCTTTCCGCAGTACTCCTTCCTAGGCAGTCATTTTCCATTTTGTATGTGTGCAACTGATTTTTTCTTCCTAAATGGAGTACTTTGCATTTGTCCTTATTGAATTTCATCCTATTTACTTCAGATCATTTCTCCAGTTTGTCTAGATCATTTTGAATTTTAATCCTATCCTCCAAAGCACTTGCAACCCCTCCCAGCTTGGTATCATCCGCAAACTTTATAAGTGTATTCTCTATGCCATTATCTAAATCACTAATGAAGATATTGAACAGAACCAGACCCTGAACTGATCCCTGCAGGACCGCACTTGTTATGCCCTTCCAGCATGACTGTGAACCACTGATAACTACTCTCTGGGAATGATTTTCCAACCAGTTTTGCGCCTACCTTATAGTAGCTCCATCTAGGTTGCATTTCGCTAGTTTGTTTATGAGAAGGTCATGCGAGACAGTATCAAAAGCTTTACTAAAGTCAAGATATACCAAGTCTACTGCTTCCCCTCTATTCACAAGGCTTGTTATCCGATCAACGAAAGCTATCAGATTGGTTTGATATGATTTGTTTTTGACAAATCCATGCTGTCACATCACCTTATTATCTTCTCGATGTTTGCAAATTGATTGCTTAGTTATTTTATCCATTATCTTTCTGGGTACAGAAGTTAAGCTGATTGTCTTTAATTCATGGGGTTGTCCTTATTTCCATTTTTATGGATGGGCACTATATTTGCCCTTTTCCAGTCTTCTGGAATCTCTCCCATCTTCCATGACTTTTCAAAGATAATTGCTAATGGCTCAGATATCTCCTCAGTCAGCTCCTTGAGTATTCTAGGATGTATTTCATCAGGCCCTGGTGACTTGAAGACATCCAATTTGTCTAAGTAATTTTTAACTTGTTCTTTCCCTATTTTAGCCTCTTCTGATCCTACTTCATTTTCATTGGTATTCACTATGTTAGACGTCCAATCAGCACCAACTGTCTTGGTGAAAACTGAAACAAAGAAGTCATTAAGCACCTCTGTCATTTCCACATTTTTTTTTATTATTTCCCCCCGCACCTTCTCATTGAGAAATGGGCCTATCCTGTCCTTGGTCTTCCTCTTGCTTCTAATGTATTTGTAGAATGTTTTCTTGTTACCCTTTATGTCTCTAGCGATTTTGATCTCGTTTTGTGCCTTGGCCTTTCTAATTTTGTCCCTATATGCTTGTGTTAGTTGTTTATATTCATCCTTTGTAATTTGACCTAGTTTCCCCTTTTTGTAGGACTCTCTCTTTTGATTATTAGATAATTGAAGATCTCTTGGTTAAGTCAGGATGGTCTTTTATCATACTTCCTATCTTTCATACCCAGTGAGATAGTTTGCTCTTGTGCCCATAATAATGTCTCTTTGAAAAACAGCTAACTGTCTTCGATTGTTTTTCCCCTTAGACTTGCTTCCCATGGGATTTTTACCTACCAACTCCCTGAGTTTGCTAAAGTCTGCCTTCTTGATATTCATTGTCTTTATTTTGCTGTTCTCCTTTCTATCATTCCTTAGAATCATGAACTCTATCATTTCATGATTACTTTCACCCAAGCTGCCTTCCATTTTCAAATTCTCAACCCAGTTCCTCCCTATTTGTCAAAATCAAATCTAGAAGTGCCTCTCCCCTTGTAGCTTTCTCCACCTTCTGCAATAAAAAATGGTCTCCAATACATTCCAAGAATTTATTGGATAATCTGTGCCCTGCTGTGTTATTTTCCCAACAGATGTCTGAGTAGTTGAAGTCTCCCATCACCACCAACTCCTGTGCTTTGGATGATTTTGTTAGTTGTTTAAAAAAAGCCTCACACTCCTCTTCTTCCTGGCTAAGTGGGCTGTAGTAGACCCCTACCATGACATCATCCTTGTTTTTTATCCCTTTTATCCTTACCCAGAGACTTTCAACAAGTCTGTCTCCTATTTCCATCTCAACCTCAGTCCAAGTATATACATTTTTAATATATAAGGCAACACCTCCTTCCTTTTTTATCTGCCAGTCCTTCCTGAGCAAGCTGTACCCTTCTATACCAATATTCCAGTCATATATATTATCCCACAAAGTCTCTCTGATGCCAACTATGTCATAGGTGTGTTTATTTCCTAGCATTTCGAGCTCTTCCTGCTTATTCCCCATACTTCTCGCATTAGTATACAGACATATAAGATACTGATTTGATCCCTCCCCACCAGTTCTGTCTTGTCTCTCCTTTATCCCTGCTATAACAACCCATGCTCCCCCCAAATTCCGAACCTTCTCCCATGTCACCATGTTCTTGCCTTACCTGTAGGCTTTGATCACCTGCCCCCTTCAAAACCTAGTTTAAAGTCCTCACTAGGTTAACAGTCTGTATCCAAATATGCTCTTCCCCTTCCTCGATAGGTGGACCCCATCTCTGCTTAGCAGTCCTTCTTCCTGGAACAGCATCCCATGGTCAAGGAAGCTGAAGCCCTACTGGCGACACCATCTTTGCAGCCAGCCATTCACCTCCAATAATGGTTTAAAGACTTCAAGTTACAGAGAATTCACCATTTACACTAGTTTAAACCTGCAAAGGGACCCATGCACCATGCTGCAGGGGAAAGCAAAAAGCCCCCAAGGTCTCAACCAATCTGACCGGCGGTAAAATTCCATCCCGACCCCAAATATGGTGATCTGTTAGGCCCTGCGCATGTTGGCAAGACTCACCAGGCAGATCCCTGTGAAAGAATTCTCTGTAGTAATTCAGAGCCCTCCCCATCTAGTCCCATTGCCAGCCATTGGGGATTTTTGATATGGCAGTCACCGTTGGACCACATGCCATTGTAGGCAGTCCCATCATACCATCCCCTGCACAAACCTATGAATTTCAGTCTTGAAACCATTTAGGTTTTTTGCCCCCACTTCTCCCCTTGGAAGGCTGTTCCAGAAATTCACTCCTTTAATGGTTAGAAACCTTCACCTAATTTTGATCCTAAACTTGTTGATAGCCAGTTTATAGCCATTTGTTCTTGTGTCCATATTGGCACTTAACTTAAATAACTTCTCTCCCTCCCTGGTATTTATCCCTCTGATGTATTTATAGAGAGCAATCATATTTCCCCTCAGCCTTCTTTTGGTTGGGCTAAACAAGCCAAACTCTTTGAGTCTCCTCTCATAAGGTAGGAATATACCCAACCAGGCATGGTTATTGGTTTCCCTATCCCTTATATAATTGATTCTGCCATCTACTCACAAATTCTTAGCTGTAAAGCTTTAAAATTCCATCTATCCTTTGGTGGATTTCCTGCCCTGGAGAATTCCATTTAATAACATTGAGTTTGTGTTTGGGGAAAAAAAAAAAAAAAAAAAGGGCAAAGGACACTTTAACTCACCACAATGGAATTTTAACTCAGCATTTTGGCAACATTAAAAAACATGAGGTTTGCACTTTCATAACATTAAAAAGCATGAGGTTTGCATTTTGCTAACATTAAAAAACATGGTGAGGTTTGCACTGACAGAGTCGAATGTTACTAGGAACCCTAAATATAAATTCAGTCATGTGTCTTTTGGATACACATTTGTTTCTTTCTGTTTCAAAATCATTGTCACAGAACAGAAACAAAAAGGTGCAGCACAAGCTTGTCAGCAAAAATATCGATATTCCTGTCAAACAAAGCAATGATGTGGTCCAGAGAGAGGGATAAGCATTTTAGCAGATCCCCACCGACTGATCCAAGACAGGGCCTATTTGTCTTTTTATCTGCTGAATCTGAAAGTTCTCACATCAGATCATTCTGATTTTTCTTGCTACTGAAGTTAAAATGATATAGTATAAGTAACATGCTGATCTGCTATATAGTAACAAGGAACTTTTACGCATTTCCTTTTATATTGTCAATTCTTTGGCCTGAGCGGCTAGCTAATATTTGTGGCCTTCGGGGTTGTTTCCATTAGGAGGAGAAATTGATTATATGAGTCAGGTATTTATTCTATGCAATTCCATTTATTTACAAAGAATGCTGTTTCCCTGGACACAGTAGGAACAGTTTCCTCCACAGTGCTGGATGAAAGACAGTTTCCTTCCTCACAAACCCTAGCCTGCCTTCCAGCACTCTCTCAGCTTCCTCAGATCTTAAGATGGTTATAACGTAGTTTGATAGCATTCTGTCTGTCAAAAAATCACTTATCAACAGTTAAAACAATGAGGGGGCCTTATAGCACCTTAGAGACTAACACATTTATTTGGGCATAAGCTTTTGTGGGCTAAAACCCACTTCATCAGATGCACGGAGTGAAAAATACAGTAAGCAGTGTATATATTACAGCACATGAAAAGATGGGCATTGCCTTACCAAGTGGAGGGTCATTGCTAATGAGGCCAAATCAGTCAAGGTGGAAGTGGCCTATTCTCAATAGTTAACAAGAAGGGGTGAATATCAACAGAGGGAAAATTACTTTTTGTAGTAATCCAGCCACTCTGTCTTTATTCAGGCCTAATTTGATGGTGTCCAGTTTGCAAATTAATTCCAGTTCTTCAGTTTCTCGTTAACATCTGTTCTTGAATTTTTGTAGTTGAAGAATTGCCACTTTTTAAGTCTGTTATTCAGTGTCCAGGGAGATTGAAGTGCTCTCCTACTGGTTTTTAAAGGTTACTATTCTTAATGTCTGATTTGTGTCCATTTATTCTTTTGCGTAGAGACTGTCCAGTTTGGCCAATGTACATGGCAGAGGGGCATTGCTGGCACATGATGGCATATATCACATTGGTAGATGGGCAGGTGAACGAGCCCCTGATGGTGTGGCTGATGTGGTTAAGTCCTATGATGGTGTCCCTTAAATAGATATGCGGACAGAGTTGGCAACGGGGTTTGTTGCAGGGATTGGTTCCTGGAGTGTTTTTGTTGTGTGCTGTGTAATTGCTGGTGAATATTTGCTTCAGGTTGGGGGGCTGTCTGTAAGCGAGGACTGGCCTCTCTCCCAAGGTCTGTGAGAGTAAGGGATTGTCCTTCAGGATAGGTTGTAAATCCTTCATGATGCACTGGAGAGGTTTTAGTTCGGGGCTGTAGGTGATGAATAGTGGCATTCTGTTACTTTCTTTGTTGGGCCTATCCTGTAGTAGGTATCAATAGTTGTGGTTGTAAAAGCCTAATTTTTTTTATTGTTTTGTCATTATGGTCCCCACTTCCCTACTCTTTATCTGTATGGTCTCTGTCTGGTTCTTTAATTGTTTCTGTCTGTTACATAATCAATTTTGCTAGGTGTAAATTAATTAAGGTGGTGGTTAGAGAATTTTGTTACAATATGTCAGGACCGGTTAGTAAAATTTTAGTGTAATGATTGGTTAAGGTACAGCTAAAAATGACTCAAATTTCATGATATAAACTGGGCTCCAAAAGGAAGTTCTTTGGGAATCAACTCCAGGATATAGCTCGAAAGATCGGAGCTGCCAGATCTCAACATTCTACCAATTACACTGTGCAGAAACCGGAGTTCCCCAGATGAACCGGATTCTGACTGGCCATCAAGAAAAGTTCATGTGTCTTATTGGAAGTGGTAAGCACTGTATGTGTAGCGTGTGCAGTCTGTTTTTGGTAATTGTTAATAAATAGAGGTTATGTAGTATATTACTATGTAAGGCTCTTTACCGGTAAAAGGTCCTGCAAACCTTCAGAAGTAGTATACACCTGGAGCCCTACGAATTGGGAAAAGGTGGGGTACCCTAATGTGTCCAGGTAACATCTGTGTTTAAAAGTCAGTCTCCAGGGAAAACCATGGCTCAGCTTCTGCCTAGGCCTTACATCTGGCCAGTGCTTTGTGCGGTGGCTTCTATTGTTTCTGCTCTCTTACTCTGTAAAAGAGCTCAACTGCTTCTTCCATTTAGCCAGAGTGAAGGGCAGTTAGCATACCCATCAGCGTCAACAAGGTATGTAATTGCCCATAGACCTTGCTGGCAGCCACCAACACCCTCCTCAGATGGCTGAGGATCTGGGCATACCCCATTATGGCTCATCCCTAGCAAACTGCACCCACATTATTTTGTCTGCTACACAGTTGCTGCCTGATACTTAAGAGCAGAAATATCTCCCTCCTTACTGGTAAAATATAGTGGGCCAGATCCAGGGATATGGCTAATCTCCACAGAGTGCAAGTTAGGGAGGAAAAGGAAAGGGAAAATGTAGCTTAAAGATCGTCTTTGTACTCCTCTGACCCTACTATAGCTCTGTGAGCCATGTTAAGCTGTTCTAACTCATGCCAGTTGCAAATGGCCATTAGGCCTAGCATAGCTGAGGATGCGGGTGGCACAGACAAATCATAGTATACCTGCTTTCCTTGCTATGCCAGCACAAGGGACCAGGTGCTGTTAGAAGCTCCTGTGTCATCTCTGCACACACAGAAGGCTCACACTTTCACCGGCCAAGCCTCCCCAGGGCCAGTTCAGTTGGCTTTAGGGTCAGATTAGGCTGACAGTGTGGTGAAAAGCTAATTGCACTGTAGCCCAGTGTGTGAAGATGTTTTCCCAAGGGTTAATTTTGTAGGGATTGTGGTTGAAATCCTGATCCCTTGTTTTAAATGTCTAAAAGAACAGCAGTCCCCAAAATAAGTTATGATGACTCCATAGTCCTTTGGATCTGTAAAATGGTCTTTTGCTCTCACACCCGTCTATCTGCCACTTGAGTAATTCAGGACCGCTGAAGATGTGAAAAAGAGCAGCATACTAGCCATTGCAGCTTGTGGCATCCTGTCCATTATAAAAGAACAATCTTGTCTTGTTTAGAAAACTATCAGATGCAATATTAATTTTCATAATCTGTGCTGGAAATCAGATTTAATACAGTCATTGCTATTTGCTTTGTCTATTTAAGAAGGTGATTAATGTGTATGACATTTACTCTGATTGTTATGCTCTTTAACGAGCTTCTCAAAAATGAACTTCCCTTTTGGAGGCTGCAGCTGGAATTGGCATTCATAGGAAACAAATTAAGTAGATTCCAGTTCTCTTGACAGGATTTTCAACCACAGATTCCTATCACTGATATCAGCAGAGCACCAGAGGAGCTACAAAAGCTCTTTGAAGCTCACTAGTTCCCTGAGTACTGTGAGTTACATAACTTTATTTTTGAGTTCATTGAAGATGCTAATGTTCTGCCTCAAATTAAAGCTGAATTGTTTGATACGTTCCAGGAAGCCTTTGCTGGAGCAGCTTCAAAGCTTAAAATGTGGCTGAAGTTAGTCATCCAGGATGTGAATATCTGGAGGGAAACAGACTCTTCTACCCCACAAAGATACCTTTTGTGTCACACACTAAACAGCAATTACTGGCTAGAAACAGTTTCCTTCAGAGGAGTTAGACATCGATGCAGTAGCACTGGTCTCAAGCCCCACTGCCAACCAATGACAAAGTTTGAAATGCTTGAATTTATACTGGAAATCCAGAAGTCTGTATGTACCAAAATTACCATCACTATCTCTTCAGTGTCATTAATAGTGCTGATAGTAAGTGCAGCTGTAGTGAATTAAAACAGTCTATTCCCAAATGCAGAGGTGTCTTTAAGAAGCCAGCATCAGGAACATTCATCTCTTAAAGAGAAGGATTATTGTAAATAGAACACTTGTGTATGTAACCCTTCTGCCAGGTGTTGTTGGCAGGAAAAAAGGCTGGGTTAATATATGTAGGTGTTTCTCTTGACATTAACTAACACTCTGGCTCTCCCCACCCCTCTGCCCCAGAAACCTGGGAAAAGCTAACTACTTTCCCTGGATGCATTTAATAAGGAAATCTTCTTTCGCGAGCACTGAATCTGTTTATTAAACCAGGACAATTTTATTAAGAGGAAAAGGAACACAGTATTAATTTGGGAAAACACAACAACAATAACTTAACTGTATTGTATGTACATTTATACATTGTATGTACAATAACTGCACAATTATAACAATAACCCACAAATAACTGTGGGTGCTCACTATGATGTTGCACTCCATATTTTTATGGAAATATGCTTATGAGTGTGAACATAATGTAACTGGAATATGCTTTATGCAAAAGTTCTCTTGTAAGGCATCATTATAAAACTTATAATCTACTAAGTGTGGACATCCTATTTGTATGGATGTATCATTCTTGTATCTGAAGCTAGAAATATGAAGCATTATTCTGAAGTCTTATTGTAACTATGCAAAGTGTGGGCCATTAATAGTGGCTTGGAATCTTGATGGCTCCCATTAACTAGGACAATTGGCTGTAAATGGCTCTGTTTACTTGTAAGCCTTCCTGTATATGTAGACATGTGAACATGTCACATGATATTGGAATCTATCTTAAACCTAGTACTTTTCTATTTAGAAGGAAGGGTGGAAACCCAGAGAGAGACAAAGGATTCCCACCTTGTGCCAAAGATATAAAAGGGGGTGGAACAGAACAAAGGGGCCTGCCAGTCATGAGAAATCCCTTAGTTACCACCTGAGCTGGAACAAGGACTGTAACAGGGGAAAGGATTGGGCCAGACTAGGAAGGAGTCTAGTCTGTGAAAGAAACTTATTGGAACATCTCTAAGGGTGAGAGTTACATGTATTCAGTTTCTTAATGTATTAAGCTTAGACTTGCTTGTTTTGTTTTATTTTGCTTGGTAACTTATTTTGTTCTGTCTGTTATTACTTAAAACCATTTAAATCCTACTTTTTATACTTAATGAAATCACTTTTGTTTATTAGTAAACCCAGAGTAAGTCATTAATACCTTGGGGAACAAACAGTTGTGCATATCACTCAATCAGTGTTATAGAGGGCGAACAATTTATGAGTTTACCTGTATAAGCTTTATACAGAGTAAAACAGACTTATTTGGGGTTTGGATCCCATTGGGAACTGGGTGTCTGGGTGCTGGAGATAGGTGATTTGCTGAGCAGTTTTTGGTTAAAGTCTTCAGCTTTGGGGGCGTGGAGCAGACCTGGGTCTGTGTTGCAGCAGATGAGCGTGTCTGGCTCAACAAGAGAGGGTTCTGGAGTCCCAAGCTGGCAGGGAAAACTGGCTCAGAAGTAATTCCAGCACATCAGGTGACAGTCCTAAGGGTGTCTGTGACCGAACCCATCACACCCACCTCACAGTATCTTTGGCAGTAGTCTTTTGCCTCAGTTTTCCCACCTGTCAGTGTGACCATCAAGTGTGGTTTGTGTAAATAAGGAGTCACTCCACTGAAGTCAATAGAGTTGCTTGATATAAAACAGGTGTAAGATCAGAATCAAGCCCCAAAAGTTTAGTGGGATTATCAGAGAATCATAGAAAATGTAGGGCTGGAAGGGAGCTCAAGAGATTATGATGTCCAGGCCCTTTGCGGAGGCAGGACCAACCTTTACAGGGTGACTGTCAAACCTGTTCATATGCCACTTCCCCTCTATCCCCTTCTGTGAAACACAGTCATGTTTTAGTGAAGTCCCAGTGCTCTTGAGCAAGTCCGTCTTCTTAGGGATTTCCATGAAAAGATGTGGTGCCAGTGCCTCTGCATTGTATCTCACTGTGCCACTGTCTCACACTGTTGCTTCTACTCCATCTCTCAACATCCTGTCACCTCCAGTCATAATGCCAAGACTGGGATCTCAGTTGTAATGATGCTGGGTTAGAGGCACCTTGCTGCTGCCTTTCAGATGCTGCATTCAGGTCCTTACCAGAGTTCACTCAGCTCTGTTATTACACTGTAGAGAGGATTACATAACACATAGGACCCTTGAGCAGAGTCTTTGCCAACAAGCATTTGCATCTTATTACAAGGTCGGAGCCCCTTTCTCCTCCTTCTTTGTCCCATGTGTCCAGCTCCATTCTTGAGCAAGACTGAACTTTTGATTATGGTGACTCCTCACTCAGGGCGTATTAAGTACAGTTCTATTACCTTTTTGTTACACAACAAGGATAACATTTCATTACCCCCACACTCAAAACTTAAATGAACCTTATCCATCAACCCAGTGTGAACATTTTGGTTAACTAATATGCAAATAAGGTGTGCCTTGTTCCATCTCTTTCTTTGGTTCACCATTAGATGGTGGCAGAGAGCTCCTTCCCTAGATTTGCAAAGCTTCCACAAGCTTTTATGTATGAAAAACACTTACATTGGCTGCACTGAAATAGCTAGCGTATAATAGTGCTGTGACATGAAAATGGATCTTTACGAGTAGGAGAAAGGGTGGAAGGAGTTGTGCCCTTGAAAGTTGAGAGATTAAAAGCCTTGAGTCTCCTCTCATTGTGGCTTATGTAAATCAGGAGTCACTCCACTGAAATCAATAGAGTTGCTTGGTATAAAACAGGTGTGAAATCAGAATCAAGCCCCAAAAATGTTGTGGGATTATCAGAGAATCATAGAAAATGTAGGGCTGGAAGGGACCAAGATATTATGAAGTCCAGCCCCTGTGCTGAGGCAGGACAAAATAAACCTAGACCATCCATGACAGGGTGTCTGTCAAAGCTGTTCTGAAAAACCTCCAGGGATGGGGATTCTACAATCTCCCTTGGAAGCCTATTCCAGAGGTTAACCACCTTATGGTTAGAAAGTTTTCTTATTTTCTAACCTGAATCTCTTTTGCTGAAGATTAAACCCATTACCTCTTGTCCTACCTTCAGTGGATATGGAAATCAATTGATTAGCGTTCTCTTTAAAACAGCCCTTAACATATTTGAGGATTGTTATCACATCCCCAACCTTCCTCCCCCACTGAAGTCTTCTTGTCTCAAGACATGCCCAGTTTTTTTAACCATTCCTCTTAGGTCATGTTTTCTAAACCTTTTATTATTTTTGTTGCTCTCCTCTGGACTCTGTGAAGTGGACTTTCCTAAAATATGGTGCCCAGAACTGGACTCAGTACTGAAGCTAAGGTCTACCAGTGCTGAATGGAGAGAGACAATTATCTCCTATGTCTTACATATGGTACTCCTGTTAATACATCCCAGGATGATATTGGCCTTTTTTGCTCCATTCATTTTATATCACCTGAGCATCACAAAGAGGATGGAGGGAAAGTTGCCTTTGAGGTTTATGGTGTCAACTGTAAACTTCTGGAGCCACTATTCAGTGTAGCCATAAGGGGGATGAGGGGGCAGGGGCATTATAAGAACATAAAAATGGCCCTACTGGGTCAGACCAATGGTCCATCTCTAGCCCCAGTATCCTGTCTTCAGACAATAGCCAGTGCCAGATGCTTCAGAGGGAATGCACAGGAAATGGCAGTTATTGAGTGATCCATCCCCTGTTGTCGAGTCCCAGCTTCTGCCAATCAGAGGTTTAGAGACACCCAGAGCATAAGGTTTGAACCCAGTTCATTTTTTGGCCTTCACAACATCCCTTAGCAACAATTTCCACAAGTAGACTGCATTGTGTGAAGTAGCACTTCCTTATGATCGTTTTAAACCTGCTTCCTATTAATTTGATTGGGTGACCCCTGGTTCTTGCATTATGTGAAGGTGAAATAACACTTCCCTATTCACTTTCTCCATTCATGATTTTATAGACCTCTATCATATCTCCCCTCGGTCATCTATTTTCCTAGGTGAACAGTCTCAGTCTTTTAAATCTCTCCTCATATGGAAGCTGTTTCATACCCAAAATAATTATTATTGCCCTTCTCTGTACTTTTTCCAATTCTAACATATCTTTTTTGAGATGGGGTGACCAGAACTGCATGCAGTATTCAAGATGTGGGCATGACATGGATATATATATAGTGGCATTGTGGTATTTTCTGCCGTATTATCTATCCCTTTCCTAATGGTTCCTAACATTCTTTTAGCTCTTTTTGACTGCTGCTGCACATTGAGCAGATATTTTTGGAGAACTATCTGCAATGACTCCAAGATCTCTTTCTGCGGTGGTAACAGCTAATTTAGTCTCCATTATTTTGTATGCATAGTTGTGATTATGTTTTCCAATATGAATTACTTTGCATTTATTAACATTGAATTTCATCTGCCATTTTGTTGCCCAGTCACTCAGTTTTGTGAGATCCCTTTGTAACGCTTCACAGTCAGCGTTGGACTTAACTATCTTGAGTAGTTTTGTATTGCCTGCAAATGTTGCGATCTCACTTTTCACCCCCTTTTCAAGATCATTTATGAATATGTTCAACAGTACAGGTTCTAGTACAGATCCTTGGGGGACGCTTTTTCCATAGCAAAGAGGTAAGTGTCTGTGTAAATAGCAAATAAAAACAGTCTGACATTCACCCTAACCATGGTGTCTTGGGTCTCTGTAATCTCAACGAGACTTGTCTTACTTGAAGCTGGGATCAAATTGCCCTCTTTCCCCCTGCTTCCCCTAGAACCAGAAGGACAGAAAATTGGCAGAAAACCACCTATATTTGTCCCCTTTTATCAAAGAATCATAGAATATCAGGGTTGGAAGGGACCTCAGGAGGTCATCTAGTCCAACCCCCTGCTCAAAGAAGGACCAATCCCCAACTAAATCATCCCAGCCAGGGCTTTGTCAAGCCTGACCTTAAAAACCTCTAAGGAAGGAGATTCCACCACCTCCCTAGGTAACTAATTCCAATGCTTCACCACCCTCCTAGTGAAAAAGTTTTTCCTAATATCCAATCTAAACCTCCCCCTCTGCAACTTGAGACCATTACTCCTTGTTCTGTCATCTGGTACCACTGAGAACAGTCTAGATCCATCCTCTTTGGAACCCACATTTATATGCAATGAGCATAGATCTGATACACTAGAAGATCTGGCCCTTTGTCACTAAGTTATTAAGATCAAAAAGCATTAATCCAGGAATCCATGTGTTATCTGGATTCGTTTCTAAGAGGCAGAAGCAAATCACAGAGAGTGCTGTCTGATTCTGATTACATTTACATCCGGTTTCTGCTGCTGTACCTCCATTGACCTCAGGTGAGTGGAGTTTGGGTGCACGCCGATATAAATAGGATCAGAATCTGACCATAGTTTTTTTTTTTTTAATTGTTTCATTCTACAATGTTACATTTATGCTTTCAAACTGCTTAGAAGTTTTTGAATATTTTTAGAATCTGAAGCCTCTCATGTAGGCCTCTCCTGTCCCTACTTTTGGACTGAATATACACTATTGACTATGGCTAAAATTTTCAAAAGCACCAAGTCCATTTACAAAGGACTGAAGTGACTTGGTGCTTTAAAAATTTTTACCCTGTATTTTATGTTATATATTACTCATGAATTTGTGATTTTTTGCAACGTCTTTTTGAAAATAAAGACATATGCCAACATACCAATTCTTTGCATTCTGCCTCTTATCTTAAAAATTTGAATCTAAATCCTGGATTCAGATACTCCCAAATGTTGTGAAGACCCAGAATCTATCACAGCTGGCTCATGTCTCTAGACTCAGCCAAAACCTCAGATCTAAATGTTGGGTTAGTTCTGGATGTGAATTTTATAGCTCAGATCTCTCTCTCTTAAAAAATGATGGGCAAGAGATAGGATCAATCGCACAGAATGGCAAATGCTTGTTTATATGTACTAAATACTTAGAAAATAGGATATATATTCATATGCACTCTTTTGCTGGGTTAATAAAAATCCATATAGACTTTTCTTCCCAGGAAGATTCTTCTTCTTTATCTTTCTCCCTGATTTCTTGATCTTCCCAATCTGGCCATCCAGGTAGAATGATGACTTTTCACTAAGTCACTGCTATATCAAGCCCTCTCAGACTGCTGGGTCTTGATGTTCCTAAGGAACCTGCTCTAATCCACTTCTCCTGTGAAGCCATTTGAATCCTCTCTGCCATCTGTGGAATTCATATATTTCATCTGTGGAAAAATCTACCATTATAAGGATTTTCAGTATTAATATTTCAGATGTTTTCATTACCCATTTCATTTCAAAGTAACCCAAAAAGGAATATCAACTTGGATTGTTAAAATATGCTAAAGCATCTGTCAAGGGCAGATGATATAATTTATCCCATTTTGTTTCTATTATCTTTTCTATTAACAGGCAGTAAAACTGACAGACTGAATTTTTGTTGTGAAGCAACAAATGAGAGCACATGAACATAGATTCTATTTTCTAAGCGTTTAGACCACATAAACGAGCACCTGCAGTTCTCTTGAATGTAATTGCAGCGAGACATGATAGTTCTCCTTCATTTAGTTGATTTGATATCTCACTGTGGAAATGAAAAAAATAAAAACAAAACGAGACAGAGAAAAATGCTTGCAGAGAGAGAGAGTAGAACTTTAGAGGATCTGTGAAACCCTCAGCACAGCAGTAAATGGCAGCACCACTCCTTTTAACTTGCAAGATTAATGATTTTAATGCAGTTAAAACACATGGATCAGTAGCTAAAACAATAAGAAAAAAAATACTAGTGAAAACCCTAGACATGAATAAAAGACTCAGTTGATGCAGATGGATGTAGCAGAAACAGGGCGTCAGTGTAGTAGTTGTTTTTTCCCCCACTGCGGATCTTTTTTCTTTAATCTATATATTCTTTAACTCTTTGGTTGTTTTTGAGACACAGGCATGTAAAAGAGCCATTACACTTGTCCTATGGCTGAACATTGACCAAATAGATTTGGAATGGAGGATGGAAACTGCCCACGCTCTAAGTTTTCAGACACAAGAGCCAAGCTGTCCATGGAATGTTTAGCATGGTTTGGATGAAAGGGGCCTTCTGTTCCTAGCGTAAACAGTATACACCCACTCAACATTAAGGAGAGATGGCCATAATCTTTCTTCATGCTCATGGGCCCTTGTTTTTCTGGTGGAATAGCATGAACAGAAATTAAGGGGTGTCACGGAGCACCTTGTGTTTTACATTGCCAAAATACGTCACGTTTGGAAAAAATACAACTTTATCAATTTTTAAAGCCCAGGAAAATTATTTCCGGTGGGAAAGGAAAGTGTTTCTGAGTTTATTGGATCTTGTATAATGAACAATACCATGGGAAATTCCTTGCCTGTCATGGAGGCTCTATCTAAGAATATTGGACTGCTTCAAACTGAATTAAGAGACCAGTTAGTGGGAATCTTTGCCCAAGTCCCAAATCTGGGGAAGAGTCTACATCTTAACCACTGTCCTCTCCTTCACAAACCTTGCCAAAAAAGTCAGTGCTAATGACTACTTAAATTCACTTCAATGGTGCCAGTGCCAAGGAGACTGGCAAATATGGCTAAAACCCTGCCAAAGCCTTTGGACATCTCTAATCTAAGAAATCAGACCTTCTAGGACAAGATCACATTAAGGATGTAGGGAAGTATGGTGGCTTCCTTTAAATTGATGTCAGGGATGATAACTTCCCACTCCAAAAGGAAAGAAAGCAAGAGGTCAATATTCAATGTCTTTCAATCCCATGCTATCTGATTCACCACAAGGCAGAATGTACTTTCTGGTACTTTATAACCTGCTGAAAGATCTATATGCTCTCAGATAACTTGAGGTAGCCCCTCTACAACCATTTGTGGAATTTCTTAGCTTTCCTCATTCAACCAAAAAACCTCATTGCCTACAAGAAAACCTCCTGGGTATCAAAGGATGAAAGTCATAGAATACTATTTCTTACATGTATAGGCATAGTTTGACTTCTATATTTGCAGGGGGCGGGTCAAGGGGTGGTGGGGGGTGAGGCTCAGTGGGGGATCTGGGTGTGTCGGGGGTAGGACTTGGCAGGGGGGCTCTGGATGCAGTGGATGAGGCTTGGCCAGGAAGGGATTCAAGTGCGGTGGGGACTTGACAAGGGAGGGCATAAGGGATGGGGCTCGATAGAGGGGTGTCTGGGTGCGGGAGGCTCAATGGGGGAGGTTGTGTGTGTGTGTGTGTGTAAGGGTTTGAATGCAAAGGGGTTGGGCAGACATGGGGGAGCTCCCCATACAGTGACCCCCTCCCCCTGAGGCTGCGGAGTGATGGGGCAGGAAGCAGGGGAGGGGTACAGATTTTCCTGTAGCTGGGGAGGTTCCTGGGGGTGGGTCTGACCCAACCCAGGGCCAGCTCCAGGCACCAGCAAAGGAAGCACATGCCTGGGGTGGCACATCTCAAGGGGCGGCACTCCAGCAATTCCTGGGGTGCTTCAGTGGCTTGGTGCTTGGTGCGGCAAAAAAGCTAGAGCCAGCCCTGACCCAGCCCCAGCTATTCCAGGGGAAGAAGTCCCATTTCCCACCCAGCAGCTGAGCCAGGTGCAGAATTCCAATGCCCCAGGGGTAATTCAGTCTGTCACTCACCTGGGCTGTACACTGCACAGACGCTTGGGAAGTAGCTCAGCCGCCTGGCTTTCCTAGGTTGCTGCTTTCCTGACGTCCCCTTACACAGACCATGAAGGGGAAACTGACCAGCTAGCAGAGAATTCCTGGCTCCCCTCCCCACGAACGTTTCTCTATGCTCCCCCCCCAGGAGATTGAGTGGGAGAGGCAGCGAGCAGCAACTCCAGGCACTCTGTGTCTACTGGTCAGTTTCCCCACGTGGGCTGTGCCATGAGTCAAGAAGAGCTGCTCCCTGCCCTGCCCTTACGTGGGCAAATTGACTAGCTGGCACAGAATGCCTCACGTTACTGCCACCCCACCGCCGTGTTTCCGAAATCTGGGTGCTGCTCCCACGTGTAACCTCTGTGACATATCCCCAATTTTCTCCTATGCTTATATGTGATACCAAATGGAAATACACAAGCATACTAGATTTTCCCTGACAAAACCAGATCTAATTAAATCCAAGCAAAGAAAAGCCTTTCTTAGTATTCCCATGCATTCAAATGACTGACCCTCCTTTAGTCATCTTATAAAGCACTATTGTGTTAGTGGAAGTCATGGAGCTTTGACCAGTGCTTTTGCCTCAAGTCTGTACAAAATAATGGAGATGAGAACAGTGATGCCTTTTTCTATATATCTGTGATGACATGTGTGTTTTACATAGTTATTATCTTGATTGCAGCATAGTTAGTAAAGCTCCTCAGAACCTGTAGTTCAGTCACAGTACACATACTAAAAGCTGTGCGGGGGGGGGGGGGGTTTAAAATCAGGCTTTTATGCCCACAGCAGAGAATCTGAGTGCTCAGTGTTCTATGAATTTGGTGGAATTTTCAAAGCTGAGGATGAGCGATAATCTAGTTCCGCATGTTCAGACCCACATTGCCTGGGTGCCCTGACTCCAGCTCATCTACTGGGATTTTCAAAAGGCAACAGTTGCAATAGTTAATGATACCCAGTTACTGCTGTGCCTTCCTGTTTTTAAATGCAAAAAGTGTCTCTCCACTGCTCTGGGCCCTACGTTATCTACAGGGAAGGTCTACGTGGCCTCTTTTGGGTAACAGGAGGGACAGACAGGCAGAATTAGGGTGACCAGATGGCAAGTATGAAAAATCGGGATGGGGGTGGGGGATAATAGGAGCCTATATAACACTAAGCCCCAAATATCGGGACTGGCCCTAAAAAATCAGGACATCTGGTCACCCTAGGCAGAATATGCCAGATATCCAAAATGCATGATTGTATTAGGGACAACACCTCACACCACTCTGGCTAACTGCAAGAGAAATATTGTAGAACAGCTTCAGAATAGTCCACTGAAGCATATTTTGTCCTCAAAATCAGACCTTCCCAATAAAAAAAGGAAGGACCAAAAGGAGCACTTCTGGTTGAAGCATCAGACTGGGACTCAAGAGTTCCTGTGTGACCTTTATCTTAATCTCTCTGTGCTGAAGTTGTCCACCTGTAAAAATGGAGATAACGCTTCCTTTCACCCACAATTTGTCCTGCTTCTTTAGAATGTACGCTGTCTGGGGGATTGAGTCTCTTACTGTGTGCAAGTACAGTACCTAGCCCAATAAGGCCCTAGTTTCAGTTGAGATACCTACTGTATGTTCACATGCTTGCGGAAGCGAGCCTGCCAGGCCCGGTTGACAGATTCGGATAGTTGGGCTCACGCTAGCGTTCTCAAAATAGCTGTATAAACAGGGCTTTGAAGTTGTGTCTCAGGCTGCTGCTCGGGCTCTGGAGTCTAGAGAAGGCGGCGGGCCTCAGATTCACAGTAGTGTGGCTTTGATTCACTGTATGGAAGAAAGTGATTGAAGTATGGACTGATGTAGCTAAATGCACAGAGAAATAGTGTTTGCATACAAATTACCAATTGTCCCTGATCATTTGTTTACCTTTTATTATTTTAAATACACATGATTTGATGTGATGAAGTGATAGCAATACAATTGCTTAATAAAATAAAAACCTTTAGTTATACATATTTATTAGAAAAAGGACATTAATCCATTGCCAGACAGAGCAGCTCCTATTACCACACCAAAATACCTGTAACAACAGAACCGCTTTAAAAAATAAAAAGAACAAGGAGCATAAACAAGTGCAAATGGTGAAAACATGAACAAGACAGATATCCCCTACCGTTGCACTTCCCCTAGCCCCTGTTCTCCTTTCCCTTCCTTCCACATTTGCCATGCACTTGGAGGAGAGGGGTGGAGCTATTCATAGTGGAGGGGTCAGCATCGAGGATTTCATGGGGCACAATTGCAGGGCCCAGGCACTCATAGGGCTTGATTCCATGGGTTACCCAGCTATGGAGTTGTCCAAGCTGTTCCTGGACAGCAGCACAGTGTACTGTGGAGGAGACTCAGGTCTTGGTGCAGGAGCTGGTACTTTTGCCACCAGCTGTTCAAACAATTCTTTCTACTGAGCTCTGTCATCCTCTCTTAGCTGCTATTCCTTTTTCCAGGAACTGCACAGCAAGTGCCTGCTCCCTCGGAGAAACCCTGTCCTCGAGCTGTGCAGCCTGCCTGAGCCTTTCCTCTTGCCTATCACCATGCCTTTCTTCTACCCATAAGTCCCTCTCTCTTTGGCACTGGACCTCCTTGTTGGCCCTGTCCAGAACTTCACCCGTAAGTTCATCACAGAAACTTTTCCTCTTGGAAAGGTCCATGACAGTTCATTGATTCAGACTTTTGCTGCATTGTGGGTGAGCTGTGGTGATAGTACAGCCTATGAAAGTCGAGTAGCCAGGAAGAGGAAAAGACACCGAGATTTTTTGCTTCAAATAGCTCAGTGCAGGAGAACAGAAAAAATCCTTGTGGAATTTCAAGGACATAAATTGTTACTTTTTAAAACTGAACGTCAGTATGTTCGAGAGGGGTGTTTCAGACCACAGAAGCTCCCTGGACACAGCCTAGTTAATCACAGTGAAAAAATTTCAGAGACAATAGTAAGTTAAAAATCCCAGCTGCTTTTTTTTCTAGAAATTGCAGAATAACTTGGGATTTGGGGGGAGACAAGGCTGTGCTACAAAAAGTTTCTCCATCATTTGAGGCATTCTATATTTTGGAGGACATGACATAGTTCTTGTGGTGCCCAACTGGCTAAAAGAAGTGTTATTCCAGGCTGCCACTGGGAAACCACCAGTTTATGCCATTGAAGTATTTGACCATATAGTGAGTGAACAGCACATCTACGACTGGAATGAGCTGGTCAGCTACCGAAATGGCCCCGGAAAATATGTCCTTCCCTGAAATGTGACTACCTATACGTAGAGTTCCTGCTATGGGAAAAGTTTGCAGCTATTAGCATTTGGGATTGGGTCAGAATTCATGAAGGAATCAACAGGATGCTGCATTAGTGTCCGCATGACTTAGCCTGTTCTGACTGCATGCAAACACATAGAACTTCACTGCCATCCTCCTTAACCCATCTCCTCCTGGCACATTTCTGGATAAAACATTAAACCCCAGTCATATTTGGGACAAATGATTTAGCCACCTATGGGCTACATAGACTACATTTAACTGAAATGGACAACATTTTTAAATGGAATGAACACATTTCCACACTCCCCCCCCCCCCCCCGCCAAGTTCACTGTTTTCAGTGTTGCACTGTTGAGTGGTTACAGAGCAGTGTACTTACAAGGATGGCAATGTACGCTTATTATTTTTAATAAATAGGAATGCCCTAGCAAAATGGTTTGCCTTTCACTTTTACTTTTATATTTATTTTCACTGAAAATTCACTTTTATATTCATTTTTTACAGTTTACATTTCCTGGTTTCCATTTTAAATTTCACATAGCTATGGTGGTAGGACAGGAGATGCAAAGGCACTGGTACTATCTGCAAATACATGCTGTTATCTGGCGGTGGTAATAACTTTTACATTGCTTTTGTTAGAATCTACATACCTGGAACATAGGACCACTGGGCGTTTGGGGCTGCTGATGCCTCTGTATCACCACAAGTGGCTTAGGCTAGCCTCCCTGGGGAGGACCCTGTGAGGCTGGGCTTGACAGGAATACCACCCAGCAGGACCTGAGTGGCGGCCTCAGACAGCCCACTGATTGGCCAATACCAGTATATAATCCAGGAAATCATGAAGGAGAACTGTCTGAGCAACAAAATAGACTGCCTCCCTGTCTCTGCTCCAGATGCTGCTTGTGAGAAACCCTAGGCTTTTGTTTCTGACCCTGCCTGACTCCTTATTCTCAGTTTGTCCTCTGGCCCATTGTGGACTCTGACCTCCTGGTAACCTGACCCTGCCTCTCTCCTGTTGCCTGACTCTCAGTCTGCTCTCTGGGCTATCTTGGACTTTGATCTCCTGGTACCTGAGTTGGCCTGACTCCTGCTTTGACCACTAGGTCTGATCACCCATGTCCTGGTTATGACAAGTTCATAGAATGGAAATCCCGCCCATTCCTATATTAACAAACATTAAAATGGAGCCAGAAACTTACCATGCTCTGGGGCAGCTTCTGCTGCTTCCATGTCTGCTGCTGATTGTAAATGGGCCATTCCTTAAGGGGGTGGGCATCAAAAAGCTCTTCCAAGTATAGCCCCAGGATGTGCTACAGCTGCTCCTGTGGCAAAGCCGCCTCGGGGACTGATGTCAGCAGCAGAGTCTGGTCGCTGGCCTCATTGGACATCTGCTTCTGGCTCCCATCACTTTCCATGCTGGATTCTGGAGCCACCAAGTCACCATCCTAGCTGATCAGGTCATCATGCACCACTACTAGCTCTGTGCTCACTGCAGCACCCAGTACCCAATCAAACTCATTTTAAAAGAGACATGATGCCAGCAAATTGCCCAAGGTGTGGTTCTGGTTCTACAGTACTGGCTTGGTGCAGGGAGAGGATCAATCACTGGTCTGGTAAATTTCCAATACTGCCCACTTCTTTCCTATTTGCAGGCATGCATGGTCATTCTTAGTACTCAAATGAAAATCCACTCTTTTGCTGACCTGGCACCAGAGATTATCCAGAATCTGGCTATACTCCCATGACCATGAAGCAGAGCACTTTTCAAAAGATTCTTTCTGGTCGGTATCCATTGCTAGCGCAGAAAGGGGGGAGGGATAGTTCAGTGGTTTGAGCATTGGCCTGCTAAACCCAGGGTTGTGAGCTCAATCCTTGAGGGGGCCACTTGGGGATCTGGGGCAAAATCAGTATTTGGTCCTGCTAATGAAGGGAGGGGGCTGGACTCGATGACCTTTCAAGGTCTCTTCCAGTTCTAGGAGATGGGATATCTCCATTAATTTAATTAAAAAAAAAATTTAAAGTCCTCAAAGATGCCTTTGCAGTTCAATGGTCAGATTAAAATGGAATGGTGAAATGCCGACTCACTGAGTTGCTGTCCTAGGACAAAGAGGGTTGCCTCTGTTTCCTATCAATTGGCGATTCTTGGTCGAGAGAGGACAAAGAAAGTCGGCCCATGGGATTGTGGGATACTTTTGGCGAACACTCAAGACTTGAGTTGAGGTGGAGTGAGGTGCATCTACACTGCAAAACAATAGTGCTTAAAACCTGGGTCAGTGACTTGGCCTTTAACCCTCCACCCTTGCTGGGTCCAAGAGATTTGTGTGTAGACAGAGGATGGAGGGAATTTGGGCTCAAATCTGAGTCTGAGCTTGCACTTACATTGCAGTGTAGATATACCTTAAGAGCAACTTTAAGACAACTAATACCAACTATCCATAAGGGAGTGTCTCTAAGTTTTCTGGTGGGACGTTTTGGAAGTTTCTTCAAGTGGTACCATCTTAAAAGACTCAGGACAAAACAAAACAAAATCAAAGGCCATTGCACATAATAGAGAACACAGTGCCGGTTTTCACAATGTTATCAGTAACTTTCAAGTATATATCGTATCTTTCAAGTTAGTCAAAAAGTCAGGGCCTATTTTATGTTCATTGCACATCAACATCCTACAGTATTTTTCTTAGGCCTCAGGGGTTCCTTTGCTACCACAGGTGTATGTAGTAGTGTCATGCTATCTTTCTGCTTTGCCCTTCTTGTGAGCAGGCAGGCTATCTCTCAGAGGCAGAGGGATTCTTGTGGGTTTCAGTAATATGTCTTCTCAAAATGCATGCTAAATGGATAGGTCTAACTGTGCAGACATTTCAAAAGTGTTTCTTTAAATAGAGTGCTATTCTTTTTGTTTATTAGAATAATTATGCATATATCGGTAAAGATTTAATGTGGGGGAGGTGGTCTAGATTTTGTAATTACCATTTGAATAGAGAAGGGCTTTTAGTTTCTCTGAGTTCTGCCATCTAAGAACTGGCTGTGGTCTGACAAGCGTAAGCTCTAAATAGTTTGATATTGAAATCAGGGGATTTAGGTCTCTAGAATTAGCAATTTACATTCCAAGTGGCTGCTACAGTAGTTGTGGCATTTAAATTATTTATGCGAAGGAAGAGCACCGTTCTGTTCTTTATTGCAAATTACACCAACTGCATGCTCAACAAGGGTGGAGTTTTCCCTCTGAAATTCTGCTTCCTTTTCAAGAGCATATTTTTTATCTCATCACTGGCTGCTCACCGTGATGAAGAGGAATCATGATCGCACTGCACCTTCCATTGACTCCTGAAGCAATATCAGCTTGTTGCAGTGATAGGAGATTGAAGCAGCCGAGGAGGTTTCCTCGTCAGTCAGTCATTAGTACTTCTTGTAGATAATAATGATGTTGAATTCTTCTGGGAATAATACGAGGTTTAGGCATTAAGTTTGCCTGCCAATGCAAATCTGCTCTTAAGATGAAGTATAATGCAGGAAAATATCCCTTGTATTGCAGTTCTGTTTTCCATGGAAAAAATTTAACCCATCTTAAAAAAAAAAACAAAAAAAAAACACGTTGAGTGAATGTGTTGCTCCTCAAAGCAAGTGAATAAAAGCCAAGTCTAAATTCTCAAAAGTGTCTAGTAATTAGGGCTGGCTGGAAAGCAATACTTCCATTTAACAAAAAATCATGTTTCAAAATCTGTTTTTGTTCCTATACAGAACAACGCTGAGACCTTTTGAGAGAGAATAAATGAATATGAATATGAATGTGCAAATAGCCCAGAGGTTCAAGTCCCTGCTCACATCCAGGTGCTATTCTGGGGTGGGTGTCTTTTCTCATTTTGACTAGAAATTCATCCAGGACTTGAGAAATGTAACCCCCCCACTTTTTTGACTAGCTCTATGAGTAATTTTGGGTGTCCAGACTGAGACACTACAGGGGAGTGTTTTTCATACCACCAGGGCCTTGGCACTTTCTGGAAATCAGGTCACTTCAATGTACCTTAACTTGGCCACCGAAAATCACTAGTCACTTTTGAAAATGTTAGGCACAGAGCCCACAACTCTGTGGTCAGATACACACATGTAGCCTCATTGAAGTCAAATGCGTGTAACTGGGAGTAGAATTTGGCCCACAGAGGTTAATTGTTTATGCTGCTGCATACCCTTACACCAGCCATGTAGCTGAAACCTGACCTGCAACTAGATATGACTTTGGGTCACTGAAAAGCCTGAGATCAAATATGAATACATTTTCAGATAGCTTCATAAATTTGCACATATGATTTGTCAGAAAATCCTTTTTAATTTGCACATCTTTAGGGGCATGTGGATGATCCCTTTGTGCCAGGGAAAGATTCTGCCTCTTCCTTGAGAAGAGAGGTGGGTACTTCTCTCTTATTCTAAGAGTCTCATGAAGTTCTGCTCTTCCCAAACCTGATGCAGTCTCACCTTCTGGAATAAGTGTGTCTACACAGGGAGTGATACTGGTGTAACTATAGTGATATAATTATACAGGTATCGTTATGCTGGTAAATAACCTTGTATCACATAGGTCCAGATCCTCAAAAGTACTTAGCTGCCTAACTCCCATTGAAATCAAAATAATTCAAGAAGTGACAGTAGCTGAGACATTAAGGGCTGGTCTAGGCTGAAAACTTACATTGGCACAGCTATGTCTCTTAGGTGTGTGAAAAATCCACACCCTCTAGATATAGCTATGCCAACCTAGCCCCCAGTGTAGACAGCACTAGTTCAATAAAAGAATTCTTCTGTCAACCTAACTACAGACTCTCAGGGCCTGGCTACACTTGCAGATATAGAGCGCTTTGAGTTAAACCAGCCTTTGGAGAGCGCACTGAGGAAAGCGCTCTGGTCTGTCCACACTGAGAGCTGCAAGCGCACTGGCGTGGCCACATTTGTGGCACTTCAAGCGGCATTGGGAGCAGTGCATTATGGGCAGCTATCCCAGCATTCAAGTGGCTGCAACGTGCTTTTCAAATGGGAGGGTGGGGTGGAGATTGTCAGGGAGTGTGTTGTGTGTATGTGGGGGGAGAGAGAGTGGGTTTTTGGGGTGCTGAGTGTGTCAGCACACTGTCTTGTAATTTCAGACCCCTCTCCCCCCTGCCTCTCTCTCACTCACTCAAAGCAAACATTAGCTGTTTGTTTTTTTTCTTGGACCAGATAAGCAGCCGCTCTCTGAAATGGAGCTTTGAAAGGGGCACTTCCGCATTCCTTCAGGAGTTCACAACAATCACAAGAGAGGCCACTTGGCTTAAGGGGATTATGGGACGTTTCTGGAGGTCAATCAGAGCGGAGTAACGTAAATCCTCGTTTACAGTGAAGCTGCAGTGTCTCACCCAATGTGCATCAGACGTTATCCCTCTCGGGGAGGTGGAGTACCAGGAGCGCTCTAGCCAGGGAGTCAGAGCACTCTACGTGCCTTGGCAGTGTGGACGGGGAGTGAGGAGAGCGCTCTGGGCAGCTTTATTGCGGTATAACGTGCAAGTGTAGCCAAGCCCTCAGAGAGGCAGGTTAATTACAGCAACAGGAGCACCAGTGGTTCTCAACTTGCGGCCCATTGGCTGCTTGAGGCCCAATCAGCACAGAGCTGCAGCCCATGTGACATCCTCAGGGCCATACAGGTAGTATTGGATGTGGCCCACAATGGTAAATATACTGAGAACCACTGGTCTACACGGAAGTGCTACAGTGGCGCTGCAGCAGCTGTAGCATTTTAAGTGTAGACATAGCCTAAGTAATAGTGAAATTAATGAGAGTTAGGTTTCTAAAAACCTTTTGAGGATCTGGACCATAGAGTTCAACTCCTTTAACCAGGTTTTCCCCTACTTCACCTCTCCTCATCTGGTCAGAGATCAAATCTATATGGTTACAAATCCCAAACCATAACACTGTAAGTATATCAGCATGGCTATGCAGCCACTTCCGTATCAAGAAAAAAAAATTAATTCACAAGGTGGTGAGAGATCAAAGAGGCAGCAAAATCTAACAACTTCAACTACCCACATGTAAACCATCAAATGGCACAATAGGGCAATGTTTATAGAAACAATTTCCTGACACTTTTAAATCATGGCTTCTAACAGCTAGCACTAGACAGCACACAAGAACAAAGGCTATTATTGACTTAATCTTAAGTAACAAACAGTAACACTAATTCAAGAAGTGACAATAGCTGGGCCACTAGGCAACAGTGATTGAAGTATAATTAGGTCATCATCTGAGGGGCAGGCAGGGTACCAAAAAGTGTCACTAAACGCCACAAAGGGAGATGTCAGTGAAATGAGGTTAGTCAAAAAGGCCCTAAACTTTAAAATAAAGAAAGGATAATCTTTAGTGGTGGCTTCCATGTTAGTAAGACAAACATTAATAGTCTCGGAAGATGGGAATCACTGGACCAAAAGGCAACACCAGGAAGGCAAGGAGGAGAGATGGAAAAGATTGGGATTGTTTATCTTAGAAAGGAATGAAAAAGACAGCAAACGATAAAAGCATATGGAATAATGAATGGAACACAGTATAGTATTGGGTACTGTACCTTGAAGGGCTGAGCTTCCAAGACAGAAAGTTTGGGCAGGGTGCTTTGTTATGCACAGCCCCTTGGAACTGGACACAGAATAAAGCAGATCTCATGCAAGCACCTTATGTACTGACTGATCATTGAACATCACTTAGGGGAGGTAAAGCAGGAGCTTCTGTTCTTCCTGTCTTATAACATAACAACTAGGAGACATTTAATGAAATTAAAAGGTTGGAAATTCAGTACTGATAAAAGGAACTATTTTTTCACGCAATGTGTAATTAAGCTGTGGAACTCACTGCCATGGGAAGTTGTTTATACCAATGACCTATTGCTTATACCAATAGACATGAATATTATACCAATGACCAGAATAGCCAGAGTTGTTATAATTAATGCTAACACACCTTTTTGGGGGAGGGCTATTAAACTTTGTGCTTCAGGGGTTAAGCCATTCTCTACCTATCAGAGATCAGGATGAGACTTAATTGTGCGGATGTGTGGACAGATAGATTACCCCACATCTGCAGGGCTCTCATGCTTTCCTCTGAAACATCTGGAAGTTGCACACCATTGGAAACAGGATAGTGAACCATTCAGGTCATGGATCTCATCCAGTATGGAAATGTCTCTATTTCTATATGCCTATTCACCTTAATTATGGGTTTCTCTGGGTGACATATATCTGGTATAGCTGTCTCTAAGCCACTCACTCCTGATCCCTCTGGTGCAGGGGTCATGCCAGGGCAGGAGAGAGTGTGGCCAGAATGCACTGTAATCTGGAGTTCCTGAGCCAGAAGAACATTTCCAGGGGGCTGTTCCAGCTGGTGCAAGTTAGAGCAGGCCAAACCAGCACCCAGACTGGGGGCTGAACACAGCTTCCAGCAGTGGTCAGGAGGCAGACAAGGATTCCTGCCCCCCTCCATCCAACAAAATTCCAAGAAAAGCTGGAAATTCTGCCAGGAGGCTAGGGAATCAAAGATTCGAATGAAGGTTAGGCAGATCTGCCTGCAGCACTCTTTGTATTTCAGACCCCTTAGGTGAAATCCTGACCCCATTGAAGTCAATGGGAGTTTTGCCATTGAAGTCAAAGGGACAGGGATTTCACCCTGTGTCATCTTCTAAACAAATACTGTGAACAAGCATGCTGAATCATGTTCTTTGAGATGCACAAATGAGCATTAGGATGAACTCATAGACAAAACTATTTTTTAATTGTTATCAGGTGTCATGTGATTTGAATGCATATCTTTAAAGGTGAACGGTTTGGTCACTGATCTTTGGTCTTCATTGTGTTAGGGTTTATTTAGGGAACTATATGGCACCAAAGATTGGTGGCCGAACCATTCACCATATACACATAAAATATAATCCAGAATAAACAGTTTCTCCAGGTGTCGTTGAAATATGGTGCAGAGAATTCATTCTCACAGTACATGGCATAGTTGTGTAGTTTATAAAGAAGCAGCGGATGTATCCTCTCTTTCTCTCAGTTTCTCTCTGTAAAATCTTGCCCCAGTACTGGATGAGTAGATTCATTTAATTCCCATATATATTCTCTTTGTGAAATAATAAATGAGTATGAGTTTTCGTAAGGCCAGATTGCAAACTCCTTATTTACACTAGTAAACTGTTACTGAGATGAGCAGTCTTATTGAGATCTGTGGCATTTTATTATGCAAATACATGTTCACTATTGTAGGTGGTTTGTAGTCTGGTCTTCAGAGCTCTAAGTGCTGCTAGAGTCCACCTGGGTTGTATTATTGATGCTGCTTGAGTATATTACATGTTTATCATCAAACGAGTGAACAATGTTGGTATGGTTTTGCTTATGATTTAACAATCTATGGTAGTTTTCTAAATTTTGGATTACAAATCTGTTCATTTATGGAAACGAGAATAGAAAATTGTTAACCCTTGTACAAAATTAACGTGTAATAATGCTTGTGGTCTAGTAATGCTATTGCTTTATAATAGCTCTCTTAGTTTACCTTAATATTTATTCAACTCATTTGACCTCATGCTGCTTAGTTGTGTTTTTTTTACCTAATGTACTATTGCAGTATAATAAATGGAAAATCCATCCATCCATTTATTTATTATTTAATGCCAGTCTTCATATGTAAATCCAACTCACATGGGGGAAAGGGTTAGCATGTAGCAGCATGAGAGTGGGATCAGGCAAAAAGGCATTTACCTTCCAAATTAAATATGGCTATATAAAACAGCAATGGTTTTTTTTTTGTACTCAAGAATATTTAATTACATTTAGCAACCTGTTTTTAGGGTTGAATTCCACAGAAGTATATGAGGCGGGAACTTTTTATCCAAATCAGCATGGCTGCAGTCTTTCATTTAGCTCCTTTAACCATTTAGTTTAACGTAATAAGCCTTTGTTCAGTTATAGAACAGCAAAAAAAAAAAAAAAAAAAATCATTTTGGTTAAGGTTAGCTGAAAAATGAAAATGTGCAGGAATGGATTAATATCTTTTTCAATTTTGAAAAGTGTAATTTTTTTTTGGAAGTTGTTTAAATTTAGCGCTTGGGTAGGATCTATCAAAATGGGGGCAAAAGTGACACTTAGTAGTATGAACATTGGTGTACAAACCAGAACCTCTGGGTGCTGAATCCCATTTCTGTCAACGATTCCTTCTCTGGAAGTTTGCTTCAATTTTACCATCTGTTAAATGTCTCCAGTATAATGATACTAAGTCTTAGGGGTCATGGTGAAGGTTCATTAAACATTCAGGTCATTTTAAAGTGCTTTGAATAAAAAGCACTGTGGCCCAGATGAAAAAAACATGTAAGCACATACCTAAACCCATCTGTGTTCAAAACAGAACTTAAGCACATACTTAACTTTAAATATGTGCTTAAGTCCTACTGATGTCAAAGTGCATGCTTGTTATTCTGAATAAGGATGCTTTCCTCAATCAAGACTGCTAAACTTGCCAAGTGTTATCAGAACAGCTTCTCCTGAAGCAGTGTGATGATGATTTCAGCAGTGTTCTTTAAATAGTCATGTAAATGAATACTACTGTGGTATTGTCCTGAGAATTCCTATTCAGATCTCCAGAAGCCTTTATGATGTTGTTTTGATGAGAGTTTATGATGGGAAAAGAACTTCATTGCAAGTTTGTTGAGATGATCTTCACAAAAATTCAAATGCTGTCTGTAATTGTACTGCTATAAAATAAATGACATTGTAATCAGTTCATTTTCATTAAGGTTCTGATACAGCCTGGAAAACAAAGCCATTTGGAGAATAGACTGTGGTAGCCCTCATTAAATCACACAAATTTTGCCTTGACATTACAACACTCAGAATACAGTATGGACTTGTACAAGAAGTGTCACAACCCTTGGCAATGTAATGTATCGCTAGGAAAATATTCATTAAACCAGTATGGGCTAAGCATGTGGATGAATATAAATATTTTGTGTGCCAGTGATACTACAGTATTATAATTAGATCCATCCAGGTTATACAGCACATGCAATGTAACGTTCTTGGTTATTTAATAATCTTTGCCTCCTAACCCTTTCTTCCAACTACTAATGTCCTAATAAGGACTTATTTAGGGTTTCTCTACACTGGAAAGTTATTTTGGATTAAGGTAGGATGTGAATTTAAAGCACAATATCTATTCCAGAATAAGTTTTTCCACACAAACAGCTATTCCACAATAGCTATTTCAGTTAGGCTATGGGGGCTACACGACGAGGCTTTTAGCGACACGGCTGTGCCGCCATAGCCGTGCTGCTAAAAGGCATGCAGTGTAACTGCTGTTTGTCAGCAGGAGAGAGCTCGTCTGCTGACAAAAAAACTTCCACCCTGCACAAGTGGCAACGGCTTTGTTGGCAGGAGAGTGCTCCTGCTGATAAAACACTACTCACATCGGTGCTTTTCGTCGGTAAAACTTTTGTCGTTCGGAGTGTGTGTGTTTTTAACACCCCTAAACGACAACCAATGAAGTGCCAGTGTGGACAAACCCTTAGTTTCCTTGTGTAGACAGGCCTTTAGATTCTGCAACACCTTGAACCTCACCTGTAAGTGAAAAGGAGGACAGAGCAAGGCAGGGGATCACCATTAGCACTATCTATTAAAGAGCAGCTGACAACTGTCTTCCTGTTGGGAAATCACCATCGGTTCTAAGGCTATACTTCCCCATTCATTGCCACCAGCTAGGAGACACAAAGGACTAGCTCACAGAATCCCACCCATCAATCCTATAATGCTTGAAAAATCCCATTGAGCAAAATAGAATAAAAACCCAGGCATCAATTGATCTGGCTTTACTATGGTCCTGGCACCTGATATCAGAGGTGCTGGAACGTAGGGGTGCTGCCGCATGCCCTGGCTTGAAGTAGTTTCTGTTATATACAGAGTTTACAGTTTGGTTCAATGGCTGTCAGCATCTCCACTATAAAAATTGTTCTAGCACCCCTGCCTGATGTTCCTTGCTTTCACTGAGTTTGCTAGTACTACCACCTCAATTGTTACTATCTCAAAGGGGGAAGTTCTACCAAAGTGACTGTGTGGCCACTGATCTCCTGAAGATGGGTGAGACTCTATGGTGGAAATTTCAAGAGTACCTAACTAACGTAAGAGCAGAAATTACAAAATGAAAGTCATTGGGACATATGCTTCTAAGTCACTTAGGCTCTTCTGAAGATCCTATTCCTTGTGACCAGGACCAATTTCTGGAGAGGTGGGGAGAACATTCTCCCATCTGGGTCCTTTGCTAATACATGTGAGGCTATACGAACATAACACTGGGGAAGAGCCACTTTACATATCATTTATTTCATTTTTTTGTAATCTCTAATGTATAGCTCACAAAAATAATTTGCTCTCCCTAACTGGACTCAAGCAGATGAGGTGTACAACAAACCGCAAAAAAAAAAAAAAAATCCTACTGTGTCTAGGATACTTTATGAACCACAAGAAAGACCTTGAAACTTAAAAATTCCACTTTGGTTTGTTTTTTTCCATGTCCTGAGCGTCATGTCTCTTGGAATCTAAGGACTCAAAGGTCAAATTGGACACACTGGACTTCCGCTGCTGTATCTGCATACTGCAGAAGTGATTTGGAGGAAGTTACTGCTTCTCTTAGTTTAGGTTTAGAATTAGGTATTCAACAAGGGATTTTTATTGCGAACATGTTCAATGTCCTTTGTTCTAATGGGGGGGAGTGAACTATGCAGCCTTTGGTTCCTAATATTTTTATTGGCATTCACCTTGACATTTCAAATATCAACACAGCCCAGAAAAGTGATTCCCCTCCCTTGCTCCCTGCAACACCACCCACATGCACAAACTACCCCCACTACTATAACATTTACCGTACCATTAGAAGGGCAGGAACCAAGTCTTGAGTCCTGATAGTGGAAACCGTGAAGCCGTACAAATTGAGCAATTACTTGATAGCATCAACTGAGTCAGATACTTGCAAAAACACGTCATGAAAGATAAAGTGCAATCTTATCTTTTTACCACAGGCTCTTTGATAGTTCCTGCTGGAAGAGAAGTTTTTTCTAAGCCACTTAGTACTTCAGTAAAATGTTTGGACAATGCACTGCCAGAAATTGGAGTGCAGCATGCACTTAGTTTATATACAAACCTGATTAGTATTCATTGGACACCATCCACTCCACCGGATCTTATTGCAAAGCTGTTGACAGGAAGTGTTGCCTAGATCAGATAGCACTAAAGTGATTTTTTTTTCTTCAAAGGGAATAACCTATTTTGGAAATTATTCCATTTTGCATGTAATGAAACACCAAGAGCTGCAAAGGTCCATACATTTGAACAACACCAAAAGGTTCCTAGTCCAAATGTAGGGAGATATATTTGGATACCTTTAACCTTCTGTGTGTGTAGAATGTGTTTTCTCTTTTGAAATAGCTGTCTTGGTACAGACAACTTAAAACTCTCTTTCAACAAAAGACTGCTGTCCCTAGTTGGTGTAGTTACTCTGGGAGAATGGATGTTATGGAATGCAGACATAGTACTGCACATTGTTGTCTTGTCAATTGCACAAAATATGCTTAGTCGGCACAAATGAAATACTTCAAGATGCTGAAGGAAGTGGTGTTATGTTTCAATAGCTGCCATTCTTCCCTCTGAGTTACAATTGAACTAAGGTCCCGCCATAGTGTTGCATGGTCCTGAAGCAGACCACCTTTTAGATGAAGCATATACTCAAGGTCCTGATTACTTGTTTTCATGAACAATCCCATTGTAAAATTTGTAAGAGCAATGGTGGTAACTCCAATGCTGTATCCAAATTCTGATTCAACTAATTACATCCTGCCTACATAATTTCTCCTGCAGTTTCAGATGGATAAGGTATTTCTTGTAGCAGTGCTCCTGACAAACAGTTGACCCATTTCATCTCAGAGATGACTACATTCAGTGGTGGGCAAAATGATTTTTAGCTATTGGGTCAGATTTTTAGCCTGCTCCATTTTTTTTGTTCAATTCAGAGAGTTGAAATTGGATACTTCTCCCCATCTGAGGATTCCTCTGGCATAGGGGAGACCCTAGGAGGTTCAGAGCAGGCATATAAATATATGCATGTGTAACACCGACAGACCCTGGCCGTTAGCAGGCAGGATCGAACCTGGGGCCTCTGGAGCTTAGTGCATGAGCCTCTACAGCAGGGATTGGCAACCTTTGGCATGCGACCTATCAGGGAAAGCCCCTGACGGGCTGGGCCGGTTTCTTTACCTGCCATGTCCGCAGGTACGGCTAATCGCAGCTCCCACTGGCCGCGGTTTGCCGTCCCAGGCCAATGAGGGCTGCGAGAATGGTGGCCAACACATCCCTTGGCCCGCGCCGCTTCCCACAGCCCCCATTGGCCTGAGCGGTGAACTGTGGCCAGTGGGAGTTGCGATCAGATGAACCTGCGGATGCGGCAGGTAAACAAACCGGCCCGGCCTATGGGAGCTTTCCCTGATGGGCCACGTGCCAAAGGTTGCCAATCCCTGCTCTACAGCATGAGTTAAAAGCCAACTGGCTGTTAGCTAAGGTTGTAGAGCAGACTCATTAATCTGTTTCTCCCTAAGTTGTCTCGGTGCCACTAGATGGGACAGAACAACACATTCAGGAGGTGTGTGGGTTACACATACCTTTTAGGCAAGCATCATTCCTACATTTTTCCACATGGAGTGATTGAAGTTGCACAAGGTCATCCACAGAAGAGATAGGAATAGAATTCAAGTCTCTAATATGGCAAATCTCATCCATTTATCCACCCTGCCTTTCAGAATGAATGTGCTTGACTGTGATAATTGTAACAGCCAGACCAAACTTTCTTCCATCACCAGGAATAGAACTCAGGATTCCTGATTCCCAGGGTTTCTCTGTTGTGTAGTAAATAGTTGTGTAATCCACAAATGTATTTTGCATCCCTCTTTAGTGGCCTATTCACAGAGGACAACAGTCTGTTACTGCTGCCAGTTACTCCTAGCTCAAATCTGTGCTAATGAGATCAAAATGGGAACAGATCAGGTGTGACCCCAGATTGATGTCATTTTTTGCAAGAGATGGATTAACTTCACTTTAAAAGAGACAAAGTTAAGTGGTTATTGAATGTTTTCCTTTCAGATCACATGGGTGCGTGATTTGAAAACTTGCTAAACTTGCCATCCACGAAAGAGCCACAAATAGCAAAACCTTCCAAATTGTGATGATTCCAATGATCATTTTAGCACTTGGATATCAATTTCTTTTTTTCATCAGTTTTGCTTTTTTCTTCCCACTATTCTCCATGACAGAGGGAAAACAACAAATAAACAGAACTTTCCATTCTATCCCCTGTGCGGCTTTTATAGAAAGATGGATTTCAGCGGAGGATCTTTGGTTTTGGTTTTAGGTGATCTCCAAAACTTCAAGGGACCAGTTTTCTAGTTCTAGTTCAACTGGCACCAAAATGTCAGGAAAACAGCTTCTCTCTGCTCCCAGTGATGGAAACCTCTCACAAGAACCACGAGATACAACATTTCTACCATTTAACTTTCATTCATTCTGGGCTCTCTTGGCCCAGAACAGTTTGAGATATTTGGTTCTATTGAACCTAAGCTAAAATCTTATCTGTGATTTGACATCAAACCCAAATTTTGAACTTTAGTTGCAACCTTTCATCTGGATCCATATTTGAAAACTGCCTCTATGGCTCATTTCTACTTTCCTTACTAAATCTTCAAAATCTGGATGAAAGATAGTTTTATTGTTAAAGCAGTGGACTGGATTTCAGGAGCTCTTGAGTCTAGTTCCCAGCTCTGCCATAGACTTTCTGTCTGATAATCTCTGTGCATCACTTCCGCATTTACAAAATAGGAATATTAACACTCTACTTTCCCTACCTTTGTCTGTCTTGTCTCCTTAGATTGTAACTTCATTGGAGAAGAAACTGTTTTTTACTAGGGCTGTCAAGCGATTAAAAAAATTAATTGTGATTAATCATTCTGTTAAACAGCAATAGAATACCATTTATTTTAAATATTTTTGGATGTTTACTACATTTTCAAATATATTAATTTCAATTACAACACAGAATACAACATGTACAGTGCTCACTTTATATTTATTTTCTATTACAAATATTTGCACTGTAAAAAACAAAAAATATTGTATTTTTCAATTCACCTCATACAAGTACTGTAGTGCAATCTCTTTATCATGAAAGTTGAACTTACAAATGTAGAATTATGTAAAAAAAATGGCATTCAAAAATAAAACAATGTAAAAATTTAGAGCCCACAAGTCCACTCAGTCCTACTACTTGGTCAGCCAATCACTCAGACAAACTAGGTTGGTTACAATTTGCAGGAGATAATGCTGCCTGCTTCTTGTTTACAATGTCACCTGAAAGTGAGAACAGGCATTCGTATAGCACTGTTGTAGTTGGCATTGCAAGATATTTACGTGCCAGATGCGCTAAAAATTCCTATATCCCTTCATGCTTCAACCACCATTCCAGAGGACATGCGTCCATGCTGATGATAGGTTCTTCTTGATAATCAGGGGCGGCTCCAGGCACCAGCGCAGCAAGCGCGTGTCTAGGGCAGCAAGCCGCAGGGGGCGGCCTGCCAGTACTGTGAGGTCAGCAGGCAGGCAGCTTTCGGTGGCATGCCTGCAGGAGGTCCGCCAGTCCCGCGGCTTCAGTGGCAATTTGGCAGCGGGGACGCAGATGGCATGGCACCGGCGGACCTCCCACAGGCATGCCACCGAATCCGCGTGACCAGCATACCGCCCGCAGGCATGCCACCGAAAGCCGCCTGCCTGCCATGCTTGGAGCAGCAAAAAAACATAGAGCTGCTCCGGTTGATAACTATTCAAACTGTGTGAACTGACGCATGTTCATTTTCATCATCTGAGTCAGACGCTACCAGCAGAAGGTTGATTTTCTTTTTTGGTGGTTTGGGTTCTATAGTTTCCGCATCAGAGTGGTGCTCTTTTAAGATTTCTAAAAGCATACTCCACACCTCGTCCTTCTCAGATTTTGGAAGGCACTTCAGATTCTTAAACCTTGGGTTGAGTGCTGTAGCTATTTTTAGAAATCTCACATCAGTACCTTCTGTGCATGTTGTCAAATCAGCTGTGAAAGAGTTCTTAAAACGAACATGTGCTGGATCATCATCTGAAACTGCTATAACTTGAAATATATGCAGAATGAGGGTAAAACAGAGCAGGAGACATACAATTCGCCCCCCCAAGGAGTTCAGTCACAAATTTAATTGACACATTATTTTTTAAAAGAGCATCATCAGTGCTGCTGCAATAAAGTAATAAAAATGCATTTAAAAGAGAAAAAGAAACAGAGAGAGTGTTCAAAACTTAACAATTTTAAATACTGAATAAGCTTCAAACATAAAATTATGCTTTAGAAATCACATTGATTTTACTACTGATCTGTTTGCTAACTAGATGAATTTGGGCATGTCTAGTCAATGCCGACACTAGCATTCATGAGATACTAAATTAAAGAGTGTGGAGCAAGTGGCTCTAACTAGTACTATCTACCTTGCTTCTAATTTCCATGAACAGTTAGATTAATTAATTTTACTGACAATAATAAACTCCTCTCCCCCACAAATGTTAATGGCTTTGTTGCAAAGAACAAGTGTCTGAAACCACCTTTGCCTATTTCAGATGGTAACTCAGAAAGTGTGTACTATTGACAATGGTTTAAAGCCAGACTCTAGAGTGTTTTAATATAAAATTTTTTTGATGGAGTAAGGACAAACCTAATGTGAAAGCATAGCTGGCACCTCTGACTGCAGCAGAAGCATAGGACATAATATAGTTATTAAACTGACTACAGATATCAGAAAAAAAACATGTTTGACACAGAAAAAAAAATCTTTAGGCAATGTGACTTACTCCATGTGTCAAAGGGATAACTGAAATAATCTTTCCATTAGCTATGGCTATTGATCACTGGAAGGACATTTCTGTAGCAAAGTACATAGACTATATCATCCTCCATTCTCTTAACTTCCAGGAGCAGGCCACAGACATCTCTCAAGAGCAGGCAGTTTGGACGCCAAATCTGAGAAATATTGCAAAAGAAAAGTTATGCTGGAAAAGAATCTTTGGAAACAACAGTAGAGATAGTGGCTGGAAAAAATGTAGTGTGGATTTATAAGAGCAATAAAACATGTACAGTATAGCTCTCCCCTTGGCTTCAGAGGATGGGGCTTTACTATAATGTTTTATGCTCATATGGAATGTGTGAGTACCTTTGAACAGAAAGATATCTGCTATGCCTGGCCCATATTGGAAGCTGGCTACTCTAGATCAGTGGTTCTCAAACAGAGGTCTAGGGCCCCCTGGGGGACTGTGAACAGGTTTCAGGTGGTCTACCAAGCACAGCTGGTGTTAGATTCACTGTGGCCCAGGGCAGAAAGCTGAAGGCCCGCCACGTGGGACTGCAGCCTGCGACCCCGAGTCCCACCAGCTGGGGCTCATGCTGAAGCCTGAGGAACTTAGCTTCACGGTGCCCCCTGTGGTGTGGAGTCCTGGGCAATTGCCCTGCTTGCTACCCTGTAATGCAGGCCCTGGCTTTTATATTCAGAAAAACAGTTGTTGTGGCACAGCTGGGCCATGGAGTTTTTATAGCCGCGGGGAGGTGAGGGGGGCTCAGAAAGAAAAAGGTTGAGAATCAGTGGCTCTCAACCTTTCCAGACTACTGTACCCCTGTCCAGAGTCTGATTGTCTTGAGTACCCCAAGTTTCACCTCACTTAAAAATACTTGCTTTCAAAACCAGACATAAAAATATAACAGTGTCACAGCACACTATTAGTGAAAAATTGCTTACTTTCTCATTTTTACCATATAATTATAAAATTAATCAATTGGAATATAAATAATGTATATTTCAGTGTATAGTATATAGAGCAGTATAAACAAGTCATTGTCTGTATGAAATTTTAGTTTGTACTGACTTCCTTCGTGCTTTTTATGTAGCCTGTTTTAAATCTATGTAAATATCTAGATGGGTTGATGTACCCCCTGGAAGATCACTGTGTACCCCCAGGGGTACATGTACCCCTGGTTGAGAACAACATACCTAGATGGATCTTTAATGGACAGCAGTGTCTAGGGACAAATAGTTAACCACTTAGTAGTGAACCATTTCTTTTTTTATGTCAAGCTTTGTTTTATACATTTAATTTTTATTACATTTTTATGAGCTGTGCAAACAAGAATATCTAGTAAGAACCTATTTATTTAATTTATGCATAAGTATAGTACCATTCCTACCAAACTGATTCCCCTTGAATATTCTTCCAGCTATTCCCAGCTTGGCCACTGGTTTATTGAGTGATCTTTGACCAGTCACTTCACCACGTGGTGCCTCAGTTCTCCCATTTGTAAAATGGGGATAATGATAAAGACCTTGTTTCTAAAGTGCTTTGAGATCTACTGACGAAAGTACTATATGAGAGCGAGGTGGTGGTGGTGGTGGTGTTACCTCAGGTACAGGAATTATTATAGGAATGCCTATATTTTGGTTTACCAGAAATAGACGTGAGTAGAGAGTACACAATGAAAAAGACAAACAGGCAGACTTGCAAGGAATGATAGGCTCTGAAAGACAACAAGGGAAGATTAATTCACAAGCAAACCTATAGTCATGCAATTATGGGTGTTCCAGAAGAGGAGATAAATCTGAGCTAGGGAAAATGAATCTCATATCATACCAAAGACATCTGAATCATTAATGTCATCCTGATATAGTCCTATACTCCTTGGCGTATTATATCTCTAAATGTGTTGAATGTCTTCAATTGTATTAATGCTATTTTTTCTGAAATGTGATGATCTCTAATGGTACATTGGACCAATGTGTTATGTCTGAGGTTGCTGCAGATTTCTAAGTGGAAAGTATAAGATTTTTTTTTTTCATGGATAATAGAGCTTTGAGAAACTGCTGCTTTTCCTGAATGCTGAGGAAACCTTCACCCCATCCCCACATCCTTGCACTCCTTATGTAACAGATGGACAGAACTGCAACCCCTGCTCTTGTGATAGTGCAGAGGCTGCTATTGAGTTGCTCTCCCTTGGGAACAGATAAGGGTGTGTGTGTAGGGAGTGTGTGTGTGGGAAGATGTAGGCTTAGTCATGGCTCTGCCCCACCTCTGTGTGCTGGCCAGCAAAGTTGCCTGGCCCTGTGGGGAAACAGAATGGGATGAGGAATCTGTGCCGCAGTATTTAAAATGGGTGTAACAAATTTCTTGTCCCCAGTACAATCAGAGCTCTAGGAGCCTAATGGGTCCAATTTACTCCATTATTTCTGGTCTTCAAAAGGAAGTATTTGGGACATTTCCATAGTAAATGAAAAATGGTGCCTTTGCTAGAATGACACTTGTTGCTTAGGATAGTCTTCTCCAACATGGTGGTTAAAATTGGTTGGAGGTATGTTGGAGAGAGGGGAAGTGTAATCTCCAGTGTTTTCTGAATCAAGTACAAACCAAACACATGTTTCTGTTTCCTGCTTTTCTTCATCTCATGGCCAAGGATGTTTCCTTTGGCCACCCCACCACCCCTTTCAATTTGCAACATTCTACACACACTTGAGTGATACAGTTGATTGAACTGTGGCTAAAATACACATTGTTTAAAATATTATTAATATTTTCCAAATCCTTAACCCCCCTGAAAATCACACTGCACTAAGCCATGTATTTCAGCAGCAAATATACCACCTGGATTTCTATGGTTAATTAGCAGGTGTGGTTTCCAGAAAGCAATATTTTTGGACAGCCTAAGACAGTGACTCTCAACCTTTCCAGACTACTGTACCCATTTCAGGAATCTCATTTTTCTTGAGTATCCCCAAGTTTTACCTCACTTAAAAACTGCTTGCTTATAAAATCAGACATAAAAATACAAAAGTGTCGCAGCCCACTATTACTGAAAAAATTGCTTACTTTCTCATTTTGACCATATAATTATACAAGAAATCAACTGGAATATAAATATTGTACTTACATTTCAGTGTATATTATATAGAGCAGTATAAACAAGTCATTGTCTGTTTGTAATTTTAGCTTGTACTGACTTCGCTAATCCTTTTTCTGTAGCCTGTTGTAAAACAAGGCAAATGTCTAGATGAGTTGATGTCCCCTTGGAAGACCTCTGCGTACCGCCAGATACATGTACCCCTGGTTGAGAACAACTGTTCTAAGCAATCCAGAAAAGTGGAGAAATAAAGTATTAACATAGGTATCAGTCAGTTTTAAAAACCTTTTTAAGTCTTACCAAGTAGCATTATCTACATTCACATAAGTAACTCATGTTACATCTATTTTAAAACAATCAAAATTCTATGATTCTACTAAGATTCTTGAGGAAAAAAATTCTACCCTTTCCATGTCCTAAATGTTATATATCCACAGGCTCCCTGAAAAAATGAAAAATTACATTTTTTTCAGGGAGCCTGTGGCTGTATAACAGGCTGTATGGAGCTGTATGAAAGATCTTCCACTTCCATACAGCTCGTTAACTCCTGACTCCATCCGTACTTCTTAAAACACAATGCAACCTGTTTTATATGGTGTCTTTCACACACAGTATTGGAGCAAGTCAATCATGAAATGAAAGAAGAGGGAAGTTTAAGTAATATTTCAAATTAAAATTGTTAAGTTTGCTTCCTGTTTTGAAATAGATCTTCTACCATTTACACCCATGTGTGAATCGTAAGGTGTTATCACTAAAATGAGTAGTTTTATATGTGTTAAAATATAAGCTGGACATTTTAAAACTTTTTCTCTCTCCTGTAATAAAAGCAACACAAGGATCTCTTTGATGGTGCATCCTTTACTCAGATTTTCCCCATTGAAATCTGTGCGAGCTTTTCCCACTGACATAGCTACCGCTGCTCATTTTCTCAACACTTATTTCCTACCTGAGTGTGAGAGATTCAAAACACCTTCCACTCCCCCACTCCAAAATATCTAAGCAATCAAGCAAATAAACAACCCGAACCAAAAAAGATCATTAGAAAGCCATTAGTGACCCTAACATTTAGTTTACACATTTAATCAGATTTCAATTGCTGTGATGTATCTGATTTTAAAAGTCTAATCTGCTCATACAAAGAAAAACAGTCTAAGTAAAAAGGGAGCTATTGACTGAACCCATGGTCAACACTAATATCATCAGCTCTCTAAATCAGATTGCAGCTACTGAAGACTCAGTCACACATTATAATTGCTCTAACAGGGCTAAGAGGCTTCAGAATCCATTTGTTATAAATGCATAGGGGTGATATTACCATCATTTTATGTTCCTGAAAATGATATTTATTCTATCCTCTGCTCAGAAAGGTGTTAATGGATATTTATTGCCTTTGAGCAACAACATTTTGGGGAACTGTTGAGAGTAAGATACATTGCCCTGTTTTTGATAAAACTAAGAGCAAATTGAACACAATGAGCCTCAGTAGATGACATATCAATCAGTATATTCTGACAAAATAATTTAGAACGGGTCTTTCAGGGGAAATGATTTCATAGTTTTGGTGAGTCATAAAACTCTGTTTGAAATCCTGCAATATCAGTTAGATATCTGCCAAGAACCCATTATTTGCATTGTTGGAGGACTGCTGTAAACTGAGCAAAACAGCAAAATGAAGTCCAATCCTACCTAACTTCATAATCCATTACAAAAGTTTTAGATTGAATTATAATAAATTACATGGATTATTATCATTATTCACCACTATAAACATATTGGACTAGGCTGTTTTTCATGTTTATCTAGACTGATAAATAAAGGAATACAGGTAATGCTAGAAAGCCCTTCAAAATGTCATGACCTACCTTCTCTTTCTCCAAGGCATGTTTCATATTACAGGATATTGTGTTGACAGTAGCTCATCAAACCACACACCGGGAATGGTTCGTCTACTCTGAAGGTCAGTGAGTACTAAGAATTTGATCAATGAATCACCTCGGTGGGGAAACTTGTGCTAAATAACATAGGGCTGGCCAACTGTGAACATTCCAGGTATAGTGGCTCTCAGAATTTCTCATTTCAGAATTGTGGTGAGATGGTCTGGTGCACACTGAGCTGTAGAGAAACACAGAGGGATTTGGGATGTTAGTTCAAAACTTTCCAGGACACTTTTTCCTTACTCCTTCTATACAATAATGATACTTTATTATCAACAGAGATTTCTTTGTACCTGCCTATAGTTAGTGTGCCTAAAAGAGGGCCAAAATACATGTTCGTGATGATCTATAGTGGAATTATTTTGAGTACAGAGAAACCAAGTGTAAAGCAGTCTGGGACAGCTCAGATGCAGGATCAACTTTGGTTGAATCTGTTTCCTACACTGCAGCCAAGCACACTTAAAATACTACAGGATTTTGACCAACAAAAAGAAGGTTAAGGGGTGACTTGATTTGTCTATAAGTACCTACATGGGGAATAAATGAACCCTTCAATCTAGAAGAGAAAGGTATAATGCAATCCAGTGGCTGGAAGTAGAAGCTGGACAAATTCAGACTGGAAAAAAATTTTTAACAGTGAGAGTAATTAACCGTTGGAACAACTTACCAAAGGTAGAGTGGATTCTCCATCACTGAAAATTTTAAATCTAGATTGGATGCTTTTCTAAAAGAGATCCTCTAGGAATTATTTTGGGGAAGTTCTATGGCTTGTGTTATACAGAAGGACAGACTATCTAGATGATCACAGTGGTCCCTTCGGGACTTGGAAACGATAGATAAAAAGGATAGTAGAAAAATCTGATTGCGAGGGAGGGAGGGTATTTCTGTGTCCATCATACACTCACAAAAGGCATTTTAGCATGAAATACAAATTTTCTTTCCATAGTTTTAGAAATCCTAAGGCTGTTAGACTGGCTTGCTGGAGATATGTGATGGGGTGCAAAAGGACTCCATAGCTCCCTGCTGGAGGTCCTGCAGGCACTGTGCCAGAAGGCACTGATGTGGGAAGAAAGGATCAGTGAAGATGACTCCTACAGGCCTGACTAGAGCGGTCTTGGAAACTACAGAGACCTGGTCCTCCAAGGGCTAGAAGGGTTAGCAACAGCCAGTTGGAGCCCAGCAAGCTCAGATGAAAGGAGCTGCAGGGCCCTAGCAGAGTGTTGTCTGATGGGGACCAGAGGAGCAGGGAAGGCTGCTCCTCTCTGGCCAAAAGACCCTGAGGACTAGCCAGGGTTGCACTTGCATAGATGGGTGTCTAGTGGGAGAGGGACTTGAGAACTTTATCCCTAAGCTAAAAATGAAGATAAAGAGGCGAGGTGGGGAGAGACCCAGGGAAGTAGCAGCAATGAATTGAATTGAGAAATATGTGACTGCCATCTATAAGGACCCTTGTAACCTGGAGAAGTGGGTGGGTGCAGGTTCCCTTACTGGGCACAAGTGAAGTGGCAAAAATCCTGAGGTGACGGGGCTCATTTGGAAGCCTGAGTGAAGGGCTGAATTTAAAGGGCCCAAAGTTGGGGTTGAAGACCCTGGTGAGGCCGGATAGATTGTCTGATTGTTGGAGTCATTGGGTATGTCTACATTGCAATAAAATGCCTACAGCTGGCCCGTGTCAGCTGGCTCGGGTTGTAGGGCTTTAAAATTGCAGTGTAGATATTTGGGCTCGGGCTGCAGTCTAGGACACTTCCCCCTCAGTGGGTGTCTATGTAAATCCTCATGACTAATAAATGAGTCATTGTCTGTTAATAATCCTGAAGCATTTATTCTGGAGTAGCTTCTTTTGAGGTATTGTTTCCCCTTCCTGGTTGTTTTCTGAACAGCCTTGTTGAGTTGACCCATTATAATCACACTGTCACATTCCAGGGTACAATCCAGACCAGTGAGGGGTTGTCTTACCACCTGTCCTGCAACCTTGAGTGCCTCACAAACCTTTGTTGCTGTAGCTCCCAATCCGGGCTGCTCACAAACAGTCAAATAGCATGAAAGTCACACACTGAATGTCTGTGTATAGCTGCAGTCCTGGTCCAGCACCTCTGACCCCAGAAACCTGTCAGCAACACACCTGCCACACTCTGGCTTCCAGCAGCCTTGGTGACTACCAGCAGGGTGACCCCAACACACCCCAGTCCCAATTTTTCCCCAAAACGTGTGTTCTATATTGCCCAGCTCTCCATGGGCAGTTCAGATATTAGAGATCCATTGCCCCTATCAGGGGTCAATATGCAACACTTTACTTCTTTAGCTGAAGTTACCAAATGGTTCAGTTTAAACACAACACTGGATTAGTTTTGATTAAAAAATAAAACAAGTTTATTTAACTACAAAAAAGATATTAAGTGAGAAAAAGTATAAAGTATTAATGTCAGAAATAAAGAAATAAAGCTAAAATACTTTCTAGTAGTTAAAACTTAACAAACTATACTTAGTTCAAGGTAAAATCTTTGCCACATGCTCCCAGCAACATTGATGACAAAAATCTCAACAGGATTCTGTGCCTCTCTCCCCGCTCCCCAAGTCAAAAGATTGGTTCTTTTGTCATCTTAGGTGAAAGAGAGTGAGTGAGTAAAAGAAGGAAAGAGAATACCTGGGGTGTTTTGCTCCTCACTTTTATAGTCCAGTCACCCTTTGAAATGCATCTTCCTGAGGGTTATCTCTAGATACAGTTCCTTTTCACTGTGAGGGTGGAGACATGGAGTCTTGTTGTGAAAGAGGTTCCATGCCTTTATTTGCTAAAATGCAGATGGATCTGTACCTCCCTCCCTCCATTGCCAAACAATGGCCACTTGACAGGCGATTGCCCATCGGCTTTGATGATGCTTGGCTAGAGGCATTAGCTTTTCCTTTGTCTTTGAGATTTCCCCCCTCCCCAGACTTGCCTGGTAAACACATTTCAGTCATAATTTCATTTTATATTGATAACTTTGCATATAACATTGCTACACACATTTTACCATGATATTATTGACCAGCATGTTATTAGTTTTCAAATCATGCCTCACAAGGCATATTTTGTACAACAATTATTACAACAGTGTAGGGTGTGAATACAGGGGTGCATTCGGTCACACATGTTAAGCACCCCAATAAGCAGATCAACCTACAGTATTCAGGAATTATCACAGAGCAGCTCATGTCTGTCTCATTCAGTCTAAAAAACTGGATTTAATAGAGTAGTTAGGATATGCAATTGGAGTACCAGTTGGTTAGTAAAATCCTTTTTACTGAGGTTTTACAGCAATGTAATATATATGTTTCTATTACATAGTTAATACCCATTGAATTTGTTTTTAATAAACAATTGGTATTTATTGAATATATTACCCAATAATTGTCTGATTAAATCAAAATTAAATTCATATTTGGGAATTTTAACTTAAAGGGGCACTAAAAGTTCCCCATTCAAAAATCACTTCCAACCAAAAGCCTATAATAACCAAAAATAATAAATAAAAAGGCAGATGAAAGCTTTTTTTTTTTTTTTTAAGTTCTGCATGCAGGACAGGTAAATCATATACAAATATCAAAGCTCCTGAAGCATATTTATTGAATGAGAGTTTTCCGTTTCACTCTAGTGATTATGCTCAATGAGACAACCACAAAGCATTTCTCACCATTTAAACAGGAGCCGCAGCTTACAGGCAGTCTGCTCAGGGACTTAGTTTTTGCATGTACAAAAAAGAGAAAACACCCTTGACAAAGAATGAGTGGGCACCAAGCAAAGCATCAAAGCTACACAATTCTTCCTTTCTTTCAAGAAAAGCTTTAAATATGAAGGGCTCAGTTGTGGCTTTTACTTGCCTCGGTGATGCTGGAGAGGAGAAGAGGGCATAGTGCCTAAATCAGGGGTGGCCAACCTGTGGCTCTGGAGCCACATGCGGCTCTTCAGAAGTTAATATGCGGCTCCTTATATAGGCACCGACTCCAGGGCTGAAGCTACAGGCGCCAACTTTCCAATGTGCTGGGGGGTGCTCACTGCTCAACCCCTGGCTCTGCCACAGGCCCTATCCCCATTCCACCCCTTCCCGCGCCCTTCCCTGAGCCTGTCGTGCCCTCGCTCCTCCCCCCCGAGCCTCCTGCATGCCACGAAACAGTTGATTGGGAGATGTGGGGAGGGAGGGGGAGGCGCTAATCAGCGGGGCTGCCGGTGGGTGGGAGGCGCTGGGAGTGGGGCAGGGGAGCTGCTGATGTATTACTATAGCTTTTTGGCAATGTACATTGGTAATTTCTAGCTCCTTCTCAGGCTCAGTTTGGCCACCTGTGGCCTAAATGGTGGTGGTGAGAGGGATTAAGAATGGAAACACATAAACCTTTCAGAGACTCTGCGGGGAGTGCAGACTGGTGCTGCCCTTGCTACATTTGCACCAGCGGTGTAGCCAGGGCAGCAATCCAGTGGTAGTGTGTGTGTGTGTGTGGGAGGAAATTGCCTCACCCACAATCACCACCACCACTACAGGGCTGCTGGGTGGGCTAGATGGCTTGTGCTTCACGCTGCTAGGAACCAGAACATGACAAGTTCCTGCAGGTTGATGTACAGGGGTGGTACAAAGGGTTTCCAACATACTCTGCTGGCTGTGTATTGGGTGGCAGCATTTAGTCTGGTAGGCAGTCTATTGGTACTGCTAAATGATATGGTGAATTTAGGATCAGTTAACTTCCCTGGAACTTAAGCACATGATTAAAATTAAGCATGTGCTTAAATACTTTGCTCAGTCACAGCCCTAGTGAGATGTTGAGAACCTTGTAGGATAGGACCCTAACTTAGGTGAGCAGATATAATTTTACTGAGATACTGTTCAGCACCCGACTTCAAAGGAGAAGGGTTAGACACTTAAGTCACGAGTGACCTTGACTATTTATCCTGTTTTCACAGAGCATGAAATTTCCACTTTATAAACTATTGCTATAGTGGGAGGAATGTTTGATTAACAGAGCTGTAATGAGAAGAAAAAAACAAACACCACTTCAGCTATGAAGACTTGGTTGCCCAGTGTTCATTGTACACACGGTCACCCAACTATTGAGCCTCAATTCATTAAATTAATGTATATACAATGAATGTGTTATATGTCTCATTGTATTCAATCCAGTTGTTTGCATTAAAAACTCAGAAAATAGGTGCTAAAATAGGCTCTTTTATATCATTTAAAATGCAATAACTAATAGGATTTTCTCATTATAAGGGACATGATTAATGCTGTGTGAGATTAGGAGAACCTGCCTGGTGAGCCAGCTTTCTTTTTTTATTTTTAAATCTCTCTCCAGGCTCACCAGCCTAAAGTAAGCTCAATTAAAGTTACTTGCTGTTAATTTAAAATAGGCTCATTTCTACTCTAATGCCTCCTCCGGAGACACAATTTTTCTGGAGAGTTGTTTTTGGACTTGTAAATATCCAAGAAAAATTGGATCTGCAAAGACACCTGTGGAGCCAGTGCTCAAAATAATAATTGCATTTGGAACATAAGATCCAGTTTCATAATCAGACATGTCACATTAAAATGTGCCCATGCCTGACTCAATGCTGTTTCAAAGACTCCTCTTCTAACTAGTGGTTGAAATACCAAAACAACAGCAGGCATATTTTAAAGTTTACAGGTCTAACAGAGCTAAAGTGGTCTAAATTAAATCTTTGGGGTTTTTTTTTGAGGGCTGAGCCTAATATTTCTGTAGTCTGTAATCCTGTATTCTGTAGTGTGCTTTTCCTACACACAAAGGATACTTTCAGGAAAAAATAAAGTATCTTGGGGCCACATCTGAGGAAGGCTATGGATGCTGTAGCATCGGTGTAGTTTTGAATGCTTTAAAGTAACTGTAGGAGTAAAAGAAAACTGGAAACAATCACAGCTGGGAAACCAAAGGGAGCAGCCTATGTTTTTGCAAGTGAGACTACTAGAGCCTAATTGACTATGTGACCTGATGCCCCACACCAGTTTATTATTAGGCTTGGGAAGGAAGCAGTTTTCCTGTCTCATGAGCATTTTCAAGATTTCAAAAAAAAAAAATTCACACCCTAAATAGGGACAAAAAATCAAAACCTCAAAAACATTTTGTGAACCAACAACCCCCCTGCCCCCCCCCGCCAAAAAAGTTCAGGTCAGTTGAAATGTTTCATTTCATTTTGATTTTGACTTGTTTCTTTTTGCACCTCTTTTTAGAATAATTAAATTTCTAACTGAAAAGTTGTTTTTGAACTGAAAACATGAAACTTTTCAACAAATTCCCACTCAGCTCTAGTTATAGTGGGCTAAGAACCAGGCCCTGAGAATAAGAGTCCTAGAGTATAGCTTGGCAGGTCTGCACATTGTGCATAGTCTAGATATAACATAATTAAGAAAGTACGGTTTAAGAATTGTAAATCTTTACATGGATTTATTTATCATTTAATCAATGCATTGCACTTGTATTATATATTCTAAAAAAATGCTATAATCATTTCCTCAGTTAGTGCTCCAATATGTACATTGAAAAAAAGCAAACCTCCACTAGAGAACTGTATAGCATAAAACTTGCAGAAGACTAGACATATTATGTGGCAGTCAATAGCCATTATACACCATGTGCCATGCTTTACAGTCATCGTAAGTACAGAGCCACCAGTCAGGATTTGAAGAAATATGCATAAAAATACTGCTGTTTCTGCTTCCATGCAATGGAACATGGCTTTAAGGGTGTTCTAGGGGTAGCATTAGGGTAAGATCCAGAAGGAATGCTCCAACTCAGGTGGTAGGTAGGGGATTCTTCATGATGGCTCTCCTTCTTTGTTCTGTTCCACCCCTTTATATATCTTTTGCATAAGGTGGGAATCCTTTGTCTCTCTCTGGGTTTTCACTCCCCCTCACTGGAAAATCACCAGGTTAAAGATGGATTCCAATTCATGTGACATGATCACATGTCACTATAAGACCCCAAGCCTTCATTCCTCCCAGCCTGACTCACAGGAAGGCTTGCTTGCAAACAGAGCCCCAGTCAATTGTCCTGGTTGATGGGAGCCATTAAGATTCCAAACCACCATTAATGGCCCACACTTGCATAATTACAATAGGCCCTCAGAGTTATATTTCATATTTCTAGTCCCAGATACAAGAGTGGTACATTTATACAAATAGGATGATCACACTCAGTAGATTATAAGCTTTGTAATGATACCTTACAAGAGACCTCTTGCATGAAGCATATTCCAGTTACATTATATTCACTCATTACCATATTTTTATAAAAACCCTTGAAGCCATGTTCCATGGCATGGAAGCAGAAACTTTCTTAATTATGTAGAGCCAGAGGCCATGCAGTAAACATTCCTTCCGGATCTTACCCTAATGTTTTCAGCCCTCAGCTCACAGACCATATAGACTGCACAACGTCACACGTGCATGACTTGGTTGTAGTCTCTGACATCTGCCATGTGCCATCACTCTGAAGTAGCACTGAGCTGGAGATAATGGTCCTCAGAATTTTGCAATTCACCGGTTATCCACCACTGTACCAGTTGTTGCAACAAAACAGTGACTGATTTGGGGTAAATAACAAAGCCTTATCATGATAGAGCCTAGGCAAGTGCAAATATATTTTGACCCAGGCAAAACATATGCCAAAATGCATCTAGGCCTTGTCTACACTACGAGAGTAGTTCGATTTTACTTAAATCGAATTTTTGGAATCGATATTGCAAAGTCGAACGTGTGTGTCCACACTAAGGACAGTAATTCGACTTTGTGAGTCCACACTAACGGGGAAAGCGTCGACATTGGAAGCGGTGCACTGAGGGCAGCTATCCCACAGTTCCCGGAGTCCCCGCCGCCCATTGGAATTCTGGGTGGAGCCGCAAATGCCTTCTGGGTAAAAAAAAAAAGGGGCCAGGGTGCTTTTGGGTAACTGTCGTCATCCGTCCATCACTCCCGCCCTCCCTCCCTCCCTGAAAGCGCCGGCGGGAAATCATTTCGCGCACTTTTCCAGTCATTGACAGCGCGGACGCCACAGCACTGTGAGCATGGAGCCCGCTGCAACCATCGCTGCAGTTGTGGCCGCTCTCAACGCCTCGCAGCTTATCATACAGGTTGCCCTGAGGCAGATGCAGAAAAGTCAGGCGAGGAGGCTACGTCAACGCGGTGATGGCCTGAAGTCTGAGAGTAGCACAGACCTCTCAGAAAGCAGGGGACCCAGCGCCGAGGACATCATGGTGGCAATGGGTCATGTTGATGCTGTGAAACGGCGATTCTGGGCACGGGAAACAAGCACTGAGTGGTGGGACCGCATAGTGCTGCAGGTCTGGGATGAATCACAGTGGCTGCGAAACTTCCGCATGCGGAAGGGAACTTTCCTTGAACTTTGTGAGTTGCTGTCCCCTGCCCTGAAGCGCAATGACACCCGGATGCGAGCAGCCCTGACTGTCCAGAAGCGAGTGGCCATAGCCCTCTGGAAGCTTGCAACGCCAGACAGCTACCGGTCAGTCGCGAACCAGTTTGGGGTGGGCAAATCTACCGTGGGGGTTGTTGTGATGCAAGTAGCCAAGGCAATCGTTGATGTACTGCTGCCAAAGGTAGTGACCCTGGGAAACTTGGAGGCGATCATAGATGGCTTCGCAGCGATGGGATTCCCAAACTGCGGTGGGGCCATAGATGGAACTCACATCCCTATCCTGGCACCGGAACACCAGGCCAGCCAGTACATTAACAGAAAGGGCTACTTTTCCATGGTGCTGCAAGCACTGGTGGACCACAGGGGACGTTTTACCAACATCTACGTGGGATGGCCGGGCAAGGTTCATGACGCTCGTGTTTTCAGGAACTCTGGTCTGTTTAGACGGCTGCAGCAAGGTATTTACTTCCCGGACCACAAAATAACTGTTGGGGATGTGGAGATTCATAGATTCATAGATTATAGGACTGGAAGGGACCTCGAGAGGTCATCGAGTCCAGTCCCCTGCCCGCATGGCAGGACCAAATACTGTCTAGACCATCCCTGATAGACATTTATCTAACCTACTCTTAAATATCTCCAGAGACGGAGATTCCACAACCTCCCTAGGCAATTTGTTCCAGTGTTTAACCACCCTGACAGTTAGGAACTTTTTCCTAATGTCCAACCTAGACCTCCCTTGCTGCAGTTTAAACCCATTGTTCCTGGTTCTATCCTTAGAGGCTAAGGTGAACAAGTTCTCTCCCTCCTCCTCATGACACCCTTTTAGATACCTGAAAACTGCTATCATGTCCCCTCTCAGTCTTCTCTTTTCCAAACTAAACAAACCCAGTTCTTTCAGCCTTCCTTCATAGGTCATGTTCTCAAGACCTTTAATCATTCTTGTTGCTCTTCTTTGGACCCTTTCCAATTTCTCCACATCTTTTTTAAAATGCAGCGCCCAGAACTGGACACAATACTCCAGCTGAGGCCTAACCAGAGCAGAGTAGAGCGGAAGAATGACTTCTCGTGTCTTGCTCACAACACACCTGTTAATGCATCCCAGAATCATGTTTGCTTTTTTTGCAACAGCATCACACTGTTGACTCATATTTAGCTTGTGGTCCACTATAACCCCTAGATCCCTTTCTGCCGTACTCCTTCCTAGACAGTCTTTTCCCATTCTGTATGTGTGAAATTGATTTTTCCTTCCTAAGTGGAGCACTTTGCATTTGTCTTTGTTAAACTTCATCCTGTTTAACTCAGACCATTTCTCCAATTTGTCCAGATCATTTTGAATTATGACCCTGTCCTCCAAAGTAGTTGCAATCCCTCCCAGTTTGGTATCATCCGCAAACTTAATAAGCGTACTTTCTATGCCAATATCTAAGTCGTTGATGAAGATATTGAACAGAGCCGGTCCCAAAACAGACCCCTGCGGAACCCCACTCGTTACGCCTTTCCAGCAGGATTGGGAACCATTAATAACAACTCTCTGAGTACGGTTATCCAGCCAGTTATGCACCCACCTTATAGTAGCCCCATCTAATTTGTATTTGCCTAGTTTATCGATAAGAATATCATGCGAGACCGTATCAAATGCCTTACTAAAGTCTAGGTATACCACATCCACCGCTTCACCCTTATCCACAAGGCTCGTTATCCTATCAAAGAAAGCTATCAGATTAGTTTGACATGATTTGTTCTTCACAAATCCATGCTGGCTGTTCCCTATCACCTTACCACCTTCCAAGTGTTTGCAGATGATTTCCTTAATTACTTGCTCCATTATCTTCCCTGGCACAGAAGTTAAACTAACTGGTCTGTAGTTACCTGGGTTGTTTTTATTTCCCTTTTTATAGATGGGCACTATATTTGCCCTTTTCCAGTCTTCTGGAATCTCTCCCGTCTCCCATGACTTTCCAAAGATAATAGCTAGAGGCTCAGATACCTCCTCTATTAGCTCCTTGAGTATTCTAGGATGCATTTCATCAGGCCCGGGTGACTTGCAGGCATCTAACTTTTCTAAGTGATTTTTAACTTGTTCTTTTTTTATTTTATCCGCTAAACCTACCCCCTTCCCATTAGCATTCACTATGTTAGGCATTCCTTCAGACTTCTCGGTGAAGACCGAAACAAAGAAGTCATTAAGCATCTCTGCCATTTCCAAGTTTCCTGTTACTGTTTCTCCCTCTTCACTAAGCAGTGGACCTACCCTGTCTTTGGTCTTCCTCTTGCTTCTAATGTATTGATAAAAAGTCTTTTTGTTTCCTTTTATTCCCGTAGCTAGTTTGAGCTCATTTTGTGCCTTTGCCTTTCTAATCTTGCCCCTGCATTCCTGTGTTGTTTGCCTATATTCATCCTTTGTAATCTGTCCTAGTTTCCATTTTTTATATGACTCCTTTTTATTTTTTAGATCGTGCAAGATCTCGTGGTTAAGCCAAGGTGGTCTTTTGCCACATTTTCTATCTTTCCTAACCAGCGGAATAGCTTGCTTTTGGGCCCTTAATAGTGTCCCTTTGAAAAACTGCCAACTCTCCTCAGTTGTTTTTCCCCTCAGTCTTGATTCCCATGGGACTTTACCCATCAGCTCTCTGAGCTTCCCAAAATCTGCCTTCCTGAAATCCATTGTCTCTATTTTGCTGTTCTCCCTTCTACCCTTCCTTAGAATTGCAAACTCTATGATTTCATGATCACTTTCACCCAGGCTGCCTTCTACTTTCACATTCTCAACGAGTTCCTCCCTATTTGTTAAAATCAAGTCTAGAACAGCTTCCCCCCTAGTAGCTTTTTCAACCTTCTGAAATAAAAAGTTGTCCCCAATGCAGTCCAAGAATTTGTTGGATAGTCTGTGCCCCGCTGTGTTATTCTCCCAACATATATCCGGATAGTTGAAGTCCCCCATCACCACCAAATCTTGGGCTTTGGATGATTTTGTTAGTTGCTTGAAAAAAGCCTCATCCACTTCTTCCACCTGGTTAGGTGGCCTGTAGTAGACTCCTAGCAGGACATCTCCCTTGTTTTTTGCCCCTTTAAGCCTAACCCAGAGACTCTCAACACTTCCGTCTCCTATGTCCATCTCTACCTCAGTCCAAGTGTGTACATTTTTAATATATAAGGCAACACCTCCTCCCTTTTTCCCCTGTCTATCCTTCCTGAGCAAGCTGTACCCATCCACACCAACATTCCAATCATGTGTATTATCCCACCAAGTTTCAGTGATGCCAACAATGTCATAGTTGTATTTATTTATTAGCACTTCCAGTTCTTCCTGCTTATTCCCCATACTTCTCGCATTTGTATATACGCATCTAAGATACTGGTTTGATCTTTCCTCCCGGTTTTGTCCTGACTCTCCTTTCTCTCTGCCAATATAGCCCACACTCCCTCTCGTTTCCGACCCATCTCCCCGGTCTCCATGTTCCCCACTTACCTGTGGGCTTTGCTCACCTGTCCCCGTCGAACCTAGTTTAAAGCCCTCCTCACTAGGTTAGCCAGTCTGTGTCTGAATAGGGTCTTTCCTCTCCTCGAAAGGTGAACGCCATCTCTGCCTAGCAGTCCTTCCTCGAATAGCATCCCGTGGTCTAGGATGCCTATAGTCATCCTCGGGGACCCAGCCTACCCGCTAATGCCCTGGCTCATGAAGCCCTATACAGGTGCCCTGGACACTGAAAAAGAACTCTTCAACTACCGGCTGAGCAGGTGCAGAATGGTGGTGGAGTGTGCTTTTGGACGTCTCAAGGGGAGATGGAGAAGCTTGCTGACTCGCTGTGATCTCAGCGAAACCAATATCCCCATTGTTATAGCAGCTTGCTGTGTGCTCCACAATCTCTGTGAGAGCAAGGGGGAGACCTTTATGGCGGGGTGGGAGGTTGAGGAAAATAGCCTGGCTGCTGATTACTCACAGCCAGACAGCCGGGCGATTAGAAGAGACCAGCGGGAAGCGCTGTGCATCCGGGAGGCTTTGAAAGCAAAGTTCCTGAGTGAGCAGGGTAACCTGTGACTTTAAAGTTTGTGTACAGAGAAGCCGAACCTGCCCCCGTTTCTTTACCCAGTTCATGTTGACTATCCTATCCAGTTACATACCCCCTTCACCCCACTTCCAACACACGTTTCAAAATAAAAATAGTTCTACTTTGTTAAAGCACACCGTTTTCTTTAATACTGTTTTCGCGGGAATTTTTTAAAACTGGGACGCAGACTGTGGTGCGGAGCGGGTGTAGTGTAGTCGCGCGAATGCAGCTTCTAAACTCAAGGACTGACCGGCTCCGCTGCGGTGGGATGGTTGTTTCAACGGAGCCTGTCACCCCTCCTGATAGGGACTGTGTGTATGGGGGGTCTATGTGACTTTGTGGCAGGGGGAGGACGGTTACAGATCCCCTGCTGTGTGGCTCTGTGATCCTGCCTAAGGACCGCCGCTTAAGATCTCTAACTGCCCTCCCCTGCCACAAAGTCACAGAGCAACCCACCCCCCACCACATAACATGAAAACAACCTCCCAGACTAACCAGGGTAAGTAGTCACTGCATCACTGCACTATGTATGTGCCCTGCTGCTGTGCCTGCCCCCGACTATGTACCCTGCCAAAGGTGACTGTCCTGTCCAATTACCAACCCCCTTTCCCCCCCTCCTCCAAAAGAACATGATGGAAACAGTAGTTAACAGAAACATATTTTTTATTATCAACTACACATGGAACTGGGAAGTGAAACTTGGACGGGGGCTTGTGTCAGGCGGGAAGGAAAGAACTTGTCAAACTTTGGGGAATGAGAGCCTTCTGCTGCTCGAGCTCTCTGCAGGGGTGGAGTGAGAGTTAGCAGGGACTCTGCCGCCTCTCCTTCTGTGCACTTTGGGTGAGGGGAGTATGGGACTTGGTGGCGGGGGAGGGCGGTTAGAGATGGACTGCAGCGGGGCTCTGTCCTCCTGCCTCCGTTCCTGCAGAACATCCACAAGGCGCCGGAGCGTGTCCGTTTGCTCCCTCAGTAGTCCAAGCAGGGTTTGAGTCGCCTGCTGGTCTTCCTGACGCCACCTCTCCTCCCGATCCATGTTGGCTTGGTGCATTCGGGTCAAGTTCTCCCGCCACTGGGTCTGCTGTGCTGCCTGGGCTCTGGAGCAGGCTATAAGCTCTGAGAACATGTCCTCCCGTGTCCTCTTCTTCTTATGCCTAATCCTCCCTAGCCTCTGGGAGTGTGATGACAGGCTAGGTTGTGAGACAGTCGCAGATGGGGCTGTGGGAATGGGAAAAAGGGAGTGAATTCCTCAGAAAGATAAATGTAGTTGTGAACAAAGAACATAGTCTTTCTCTGTGAACAGGACCATGCACAGCACCTATCACATGCGCACTCAGCACAAGGTCGAATTCTCGGCCTTCGCATTCAGTGTCTGGGGTTTTGCAGAGCACATTTGAGAACCGTGTCAGGACAACGGAATTTCTCTTGCACGCAGACATGGTAAGCCGTAGATTCGTGGCAGCTTAAAACTTTAATATTAGCAATGGCCTCATTTCACATTGAAATCAATGTCGGTCCCTGCTGCCAGCAATCCGGCAAGCAGGAAGTCTGCTCCTGTGCCACACCCTCGCGGCTGTCCCCGGGAACGATCCCTTTCGGCTGCCCCTCTCCCGCCTCCACCGCGTGGCTGCAAACCAGCGGTTACAGTTCTGTAAAGGAACGGTAAAGCAGTCCCAACACTAACATTCCCCTACCTCATTCAAAGCAGGTCATCATGAGCGACATCACCCTCATGAGGATCTCTGAGAGCGACAGACAGAGAATGCTCCGGGAAAGCCTCCAAAGACCAGGGCCGTATGCCGCCATGCTGTGCCAAGCAATGATTCCGGAGTACTTGCTAGTCTCGTGGCGCGGCAACGTGTCCTACTACGGAGGACCCAATAAGGCCGCTCTCCCCAAGAACCTAATGCAGCGGATTTCAAATTACCTGCAGGAGAGCTTCCTTGAGATGTCCCAGGAGGATTTCTGCTCCATCCCCGGACATATAGACCGCATGTTACTGTAGCTGCAGTAGCAGGGACTAAACAGTAGAGCGGCTTGGGCAGGACAATCATGCAAAACCGGACATTGCTAGATTTTTTTTCAATAGTTGCACTGCCCATGACTGAACCGTAAAGTTAATCAAACTAATCATGAGAAACCCATTTTTTAAATTGTTAATATTCATGTTCTGTTACAAATAAATGTTTAGATGTTTACAACACTTACTGGATGATCCTTCACCAGATTCTGTGTCCGGGGTAACGGCTGGGGAGGGTTGGTAGGGGATCTCTGTAAGGGTGATGAAGAGATCCTGGCTGTCGGGGAAATCAGCGTTGTGAGCGCTGTCGACTGCCTCGTCCTCCTCATCTCCTTCCTCATCTTCCCCGTCCGCTAACATGTCCGAGGATCCGGCCGTGGACACTATCCCATCCTCAGAGTCCACAGTCAGTGGTGGGGTAGTGGTGGCGGCCGCACCGAGGATGGAATGCAGTGCCTCGTAGAAACGGGATGTCTGGGGATGGGATCCGGAGCGTCCGTTTGCCTCTTTGGTCTTCTGGTAGCCTTGCCTCAGCTCCTTGATTTTCACGCGGCACTGCGTTACATCCCGGCTGTATCCTCTCTCTGCCATGTCTTTAGAGATCTTCTCATAGATCTTTGCATTCCGTCTTTTGGATCGCAGCTCGGAAAGCACGGACTCATCGCCCCACACAGCGATGAGATCCAAGACTTCCCGATCAGTCCATGCTGGGGCCCTCTTTCTATTCTGAGATTGCACTGCCATCAGTGCTGGAGAGCTCTGCATCGTTGCCAGTGCTGCTGAGCTCGCCACGATGTCCAGACAGGAAATGAGATTCAAACTGGCCAGACAGGAAAAGGAATTCAAATTCAAATTTTCCCGGGGCTTTTCCTGTGTGGCAGTTCAGAACATCCGAGCTCTTACTGCTGTCCAGAGCGTCAACAGAGTGGTGCACTGTGGGATAGCTCCTGGAGCTATTAGCGTCGATTTCCATCCACACCTAGCCTAATTCGACATGGCCATGTCGAATTTAGCGCTACTCCCCTCGTCGGGGAGGAGTACAGAAGTCGAATTAAAGAGACCTCTATGTCGAACTAAATACCTTCGCGGTGTGGACGGGTGCAGGGTTAATTCGATGTAACGGCGCTAACTTCGACATAAACGCCTAGTGTAGACCAGGCCCTAGAAAGGGCCTACGATCAGTTTTATTACGCAATACTTTGCTAGGGTCTATGCCTAAAAGTTGCTGATGTGAACTGATTTCAGAGTAATGATTTTTTTGAGATGATGACAGCCCCCTTCTCTTCCACTCTCTAGATTTAAATAAACCCAAAGGCAAGTTCAAATCAACAGAACACAATTTTGACTTTAGTGGCAGTGTAACCTGAGTACAGAGTTAAGGATCAGGCCACAGAATAAGAAATCAATCCCAAAATGAAAACACTTTTTTCTACACCAAAAATATTTATTCTGTCACTTGAAAATTTGTGAAATCTTTGCTTCTTTTGACTGCAGTGAAATTGGATGCTTTAATTTTTTTAAAAAGAACTTTAAATCCTCATTTAAAATGACACTTGCTAAATAATTGCTGAAATTAAAATTGAATTCAGATAAACACTGGGCCTATTTTTATCTAAGGAGTGTTTGGCTCTCTCAATATAGCATAATGTTGATGTAAAAGAAATATAAATTATGTACATTAATCATGCAAATAGCTTTTAGTCTCTTTAAATAAACATTGTGGCTAGAGATACAGGAATATTTTAAGTGCAGCCCCAGCTTTTTACTTCATAATGTTCACTTATTATTTCTCACCTTCCTGTTGTTTTGAATTTTATGGGCCAAATTGTCACACAGCTCCCGTTTGTATCCACTTTTGTAGGCAGCTGAGATTAATGACAAGCATCATAAATAAGTTGGACACAGCCGAGATAAATGACAAGCAAAATGTCCTATTTATGTCCCACCTTGACTGCTGCAACACCCTCCTTTCTGGCTTCCAGATACACTCATTGCCTTCCTACTCACACTGCATACAAAATGCCACTGCTAAATTACCTTCCTGGCCCAACTAATCAATTGTATCACTCTCCTTTGAAAGCCTCCAGTGGCTTCCCATTTGCTATCACATCAAATTTAAGTTTAAGGAAGGTTTGAAAGCTAGTTGTCAAGTATCAGGGGGTAGCCGTGTTAGTCTGTATCTACAAAAACAACAAAGAGTCTGGTGGCACCTTAAAGACTAACAGATTTATTTGGGCATAAGCTTTCGTGAGTAAAAACCTCACTTCTTCGGATGCATAGAGTGAAAGCTACAGATGCAGGCATTATATACTGACACATGGAGAGCAGGGAGTTACTTCACAAGTGGAGAACCAGTGTTGACAAGGCCAATTCAATCAGGGTGGATGTAGTCCACTCCCAATAATAGATGAGGAGGTGTCAATTCCAGGAGAGGAAAAGCTGCTTCTGTAGTGAGCCAGCCACTCCCAATCCCTATTCAAGCCCAGATTAATGGTGTTGAATTTGCAAATGAATTTTAGTTCTGCTGTTTCTCTTTGAAGTCTGTTTCTGAAGTTTTTTTGTTCAATGACAGTGACTTTTAAATCTGTGATAGAATGACCAGGGAGATTGAAGTGTTCACTTACTGGCTTGTGTATGTTACCATTCCTGATGTCCGATTTGTGTCCATTTATTCTTTTGCGGAGGGACTGTCCGGTTTGGCCAATGTACATGGCAGAGGGGCATTGCTGGCACATGATGGCATATATGACATTAGTGGATGTGCAGGTGAATGAGCCCCTGATGGTGTGGCTGATGTGGTTGGGTCCTCTGATGCTGTTGCCAGAGTAGATATGGGGACAGAGTAGGCAACGAGGTTTGCTACAGGGATAGGTTCCTGGGTTGGTGTTTCTGTGGTGTGGTGTGTAGTTGCTGGTGAGTATTTGCTTCAGGTTGGGGGGTTGTCTGTAAGCAAGGACTGGCCTGCCTCCCAAGGTCTGTGAGAGTGAGGGATCATTTTCCAGGATAGGTT